>NC_135829.1:8203888-8377741 GCF_964213995.1 Mustelus asterias
TAGAACCATAGAAAAGTTACAGCATAAGAGGAGGCCATTCAGCCCATCTTGTCCATGCCAGCCCCAGATGCCCTTTTCTAATCCCACCTTCCTACACCCGGCCCATAGCTTAAAGCACTTAAGGTGTGGATCCAGGTACTTTTTAAAAGAGTTTAGGGTCTCTGCCTCCACCACCAACTTGGGCAGTGAATTCCAGACACCCAACACCCTATGCGTTCTTCCTCATGTCCCCTCTACACCTACTGCCACTCATCTTGAATCTATGTCCCCTGGTTTTAGCATTCTCCACCAAGGCAACACAGTGGTTAGCACTGCTGCCTCCCAGTGCCAGGGACCCGGGTTCAATTCGATGATGGTATGATTCTCAGGGAAACAATTATATCCTGTCCACTCTAATCTCTTCCCCTCATAATTTTGTACACCTCTGTCAAAAGTAAAGTTTATTTATAAGTCCACTTTCACACTGCAAAGAAGTGATTGTGAAAATCCCCTCGTTGCCACACTCCGGCACCTGTTCGGGTACACTGATGGAGAATTTAGCATGGCCAATGCACCCTAACCAGCACGTCTTTGGAGTGTGGGTGGAAACCGGAGCACCCGGAGGAAACCCACGCAGACACGAGGAGAATGTACAAACTCCACACAGGCAGTGACCCGAGGCCGGGAATCGAACCCAGGTCCCTGGTGCTGTGAGGCAGCAGTGCTAACCACTGTGCCACCGTGTTGCCCAAGTCCCAAACAAGTCCGTGTCCCAAATCACCTCACAGCATCCTTTGTTCCAAGGAAAATAACCCCAAACTATCCAATCAAAGGAGAGTGGATCTCACTGGTCATCACATGGGGGAGGCCACTTGGCCACCTTAGCTGACCAGCCAAAGAATAATCTTCCAATTCTCCCACCAACTCCTCCTTCCAAGTCCCCAACATATCTGCACTGTTTGCCTCCCGGCTATCCGATCCCCGAGGACCTTTCCAAGGGTCTGATGACTTCTTTACATATAGAAGCTTCACCTGACCTGACTCCTAAATTGTTCATCTCTGACGAAGAATCACCCAGATTCAAAACATTAGCTCTATTCTCTCTCCGCACATGCTGATGAGATTTTCCAGCATTTTTTATTTTTGTTTCAGATTCCAGCATCTGCAGGAACTGTTCCTGAGGGTGAAAGGGGAGAGTCCAAAACTAGGAGGTCATAGTTTGAGGATAAGACTAAACATTTCAGGACTGAGGTGAAAATAAATTTCTTCACCCAGAGAGTGGTGAATCTGTGGAAGAAAATAGTTGAGGCCCAAACGTTGTGTGATTTCAAGAAGAAATTAGTTTATAAAGGTTATTTATTAGTCACAAGTAAGGCTTTACATTAACACTGCAATGAAGTTACTGTGAAATTCCCCTTGTCGCCACACTCCAGCACCTGTTTGGGTCAACGCACCCTAACCAGCACGTCTTTCAGAACGTGGGAGGAAACCGGAGCACCCGGAGGAAACCCACGCAGACACGGGGAGAACGTGCAAACTCCACACTGACAGTGACCCGAGCCCGGAATCGAACCCGGGTCCCTGGTGCTGTGAGGCAGCAGTGCTAACCACTGTGCTACCGTGCTGCCCATTAAATTAGATATAGCTCTGAGGGCTAAAGGGATCAAGGGATATGGGAGGAAAGGGGGAATCAGGATATTGAGTTTTATGATCAGCCATCATCATAATGAATGGCGGAGCAGGCTTGAGGGGCCGAATGGCCTCCTCCTGCTTCTAGTTTCTATATGATTTGCTTTTACCCTAAACTGATCTTTAACTTTAGCCTGCGACACCTTGTCTCATGTCTTAGCGAGCACTGGAAGAAGATAAGGACATATGAAATAAGACTGGGGCCCAAGTCTACCCTGCTAAACAAGATCGCAAGTGATCTGACTGTGGCCTTAACTCTCATTTTCTGCCTACACCTTTGCACCCACCCACATCCTCTGCACCCACCCACCCCTCTGCACCCACTCACATCCCCTGCACCCCCACCCACATTCCCCTGTACCCACCTACATCCCCGCCAACCCCCCACATCCCCTGCACATCCCCCCACCCACATCCCCTGCACCCACTCACCCACATCCCCTGCCTCCCCCCCACCCACATCCCCTGCACCCCCTCACCCACATCCCCTGCACCCCCTCACCCACATCCCCTGCACCCCCTCACCCACATCCCCGACTCCCTTGTAGAACAGAAATCTGACTAACGTGGCCCTCAACATTGATGCACTTTGAAGTCCAATCAGGCCCGAGGACACAGTCTCCGAATAAAGGGGCGCCAATTTCAGACTGAGAGGAGGAGGAATTTCTTCTCTCAGAGGGTTGAGAGTCTTTGGAACTCCTTGTCACAGCGAGCTGTGGTTGCAGAGTCCTTGTGTATATTTAAGGCTGAGATAGATTTTTGATCAGGAGGGGGAAATCAAGGGTTATGGGGAAAGGGGAGGAAAGTGGACGTGAGGAATGTTGGACCAGCCACAATCCTATGGAATGGGGCAGAGCAGGCTCGAGGGGCTGAATGGTCTACTCCTGTTCCTATTTCTTATGGTCTTATGTACACCCTCTCTCGATAAAATGAGGCAACGGAGACGATAGTTTAAGACTAAAAACCTTATTTCCTCCAGTCTTTCCTCATAGCTCAATCCTCTCACGCTGGGAGAACGTTTTGTTACTCTTATCTGCGTATGATGAATATGAAACGTATCCTCCAGGTTAATGGTCCTGCCCAGCACTTGGTCCATCACATTTTAATTGGAAAATTAACGATAGCCATCTTTAACCCTTATATGACACCTTGTTCAGTCGCATTTTGGAGATAATTCATTTGGAATATTTCCGATGTTAGAGAATGTTAATAGAATTCCATGAACGGGACGGCACGGTGGCACAGTGCTTAGCACTGCTGCCTCACAGCGCCAGGGACCCGGGTTCAAATCCAGTCTCGGATCACTGTCTGTGTGGAGTTTGCACATTCTCCCTGTGTCTGCATGGGTTTCCATCTGCTGTTCTGGTTTCCCCCCACAGTCCCAAGGTGTGTGGGTTCGGTTGATTGGCCATGCTAAATTGACCCTAGTGCCAGGGGGATTAGCAGGGTAAATATGTGGGGTTGCGGGAATGGGGTCTGGGTGGGATTGTGGTCGGTGCAGACTTGACATGCTGGTTAGGTGCATTGACCCGAACAGGCACCAGAATGTGACAACTCGGGGAATCTGACAGTAACTTCATTGCAGTGTTAATGTAAGCCTTACTTGTGACACTAATAAATAATCTAACTTTAACTTTTTAACTTCTGCACTGTAGGGATTCTATGTGAACTTTGTCTAGCAACCTAAGTCCTTACCACTGGCTCAATAAAATGCTACTTCATGCCTCGCTGCTACATTGCCTGGAGATGGGTCCTTATTCCCAGATACCAATTTATGAATTAGGAGCTGGAGTGGGCCATTCGGCCCCTCGAGCCTTCCCTGTACAAGAAGCAGGAGCAGGAGTAGACCCTATGTCTGGCTGAAACCAAAAGAGAAAATGCTGGAAAATCTCAGCAGGTCTGGCAGCATCTGTAAGGAGAGAAAAGAGCTGATGTTTCGAGTCCAGATGACCCTTTGTCAAAGCAGATGCTGCCAGACCTGCTGAGAGTTTCCAGCGTTTTCTCCTTTGGTTTTAGATTCCAACATCCGCAGTAATTTGCTTTTATCCATATGGCTGAGCTTGCTCCGGCCATTCAGTACGATTACGGCTGATCTCGGGATTCGCCTGCACATTCCTCATATCGCTTGATTTCCTGAGAGACCAAGAACCTGTTTATCCCAGCCTTGGGTGGAATCCGGAACCAGGGGTCACAGTCTGAGGATACGGGGTAAACCACTTAGGACTGAGATGAGGAGAAACTTCTTCACCCAGAGGGTGGGTGAATGTGTGGAATTCACTACCACAGAAGGCAGTTGAGGCCAAAACATTGCATATTTTCAAGAAGGAGCTGGATATAGCTCCTGGGGCTACAGAGATCAAAGAATATGGGGGGAAAGTAGGAACAGATTACTGAGTTGGATGATCAGCCATGAACACATTGAATGGTGGGAACAGGCGCGAAGGGCTGAATGGCCTTATTCATAGAATCCCCACAGTACAGAAAGAGGCCATTCAGCCCATCAAGCCTGCATCAACTCTCTGACAGAGTATCCCATCCAGGACCTCTCTCTCTCCCCCGCCATATTCCCTGTCACCCTACACATTTACGGCCAATCCTCCTAACCTACACATCTTTGGACACTAAGGGGCAATTTAGCATGGCCAATCCACCTAACCTACACATCTTTGGAGACTAAGGCACAATTTAGCATGGCCAATCCATCCTAACCTACACATCTTTGGAGACTAAGGCATAATTTAGCACAACCAATCCACCTAACCTACACATCTTTGGAGACTAAGGCACAATTTAGCATGGCCAATCCACCTACTTGCACATCTTTGGACTGTGGGAGGAAACCGGAGCACCCAGAGGAAACCCACGCAGATCCAGGGAGTATGTGCAGACTTCGCACAGTCACCCAAGGCTGGAATTGAACCCGGGTCCCTGGCGCTGTGAAGCCACCATGCTCCTGCTCCTATTTTAGTGAACTTTCACTCTATCGCCTCCAATGCCAGCATTATCCTTTATTCAATGTGGAGACCAGAACTACAGACAGTGCTCTAGATATGGCCTCACCAAACCTCTGTGCAACTCCATAAGATATTGGAGCAAAATTAGGCTGTTCGGCCCATCGAATCATGGCTGCCATTCAATCATGGCGAAGTTTCTCAACCCCATTCTCCTGCCTTTTCCCCGTAACCTTTGATCCCCTTACCAATCAAGAACCTATCTATCCCTGTCTTAAATACACTCAATGACCCAGCCTCCACAGCCTTCTGTGGCAATGAATTCCACAGATTCACCACCCTCTGGCTGAAGAAATTCCTAATCTCGGTTCTAAAGGGTCGTCCCTTTAACCTGAGGCTGTGTCCTCAGATCCTAGTCTCCTGCTAATGGAAACATCTTCTCCACGTCCACTCTATCCGGGCCTTTCAGTATTCTAGGCTGAAGGGAACTCTTTATTCCTATATTCCAATTCCTTTGCAATAAAGGCCAACATGCCCCTTGCCTTCCTAATTGCTTGCTGCTAAAATTTTGGTTACATAAGAACATAAGAAATAGGAGCAGGAGTAGGCCATCTAGCCCCTCGAGCCTGCCCCGCCATTCAATAAGATCATGGCTGATCTGAAGTGGATCAGTTCCACTTACCCGCCTGATCCCCATAACCCCTAATTCCCTTACCGATCAGGAATCCATCTATCCGTGATTTCAACATATTCAACAAGGTAGCCTCCACCACTTCAGTGGGCAGAGAATTCCAGAGATTCACCACCCTCTGAGAGAAGAAGTTCCTCCTCAACTCTGTCCTAAACTGACCCCCCTTTATTTTGAGGCTGTGCCCTCTAGTTCTAGCTTCCTTTCTAAGTGGAAAGAATCTCTCCACCTCTACCCTATCCAGCCCCTTCATTATCTTATAGGTCTCTATAAGATCCCCCCCTCAGCCTTCTAAATTCCAACGAGTACAAACCCAATCTGCTCAGTCTCTCCTCATAATCAACACCCCTCATCTCTGGTATCAACCTGGTGAACCTTCTCTGCACTTCCTCCAAGGCCAATATATCCTTCCGCAAATAAGGGGACCAATACTGCACACAGTTTGGTTTCCTTGTATAAGCACACCCAAGTCCCTTCAAACATCAACACTTTCACACACCTTTTGAAAAATGCCTCTCGATTCTTTCAGCCAAAGTGAATAACATCACATTCCCCTATAATCCACCTGCCATCTTGTTACTCACTCACTTAACCTGTTCTATATCTTTCTGCAATCTCTTTGTGTCCACCCCATAGCTTACCTTCCTACCTAGCTTTGTAACATCAGGAAAATTAGCTACATTGCTCTGTATCTTGAGCTAAATCATGAATATAGATTGTAAATAGCTGATAACTGACCCTTGAGGCACACACCACCATCCACCACCCGCCAGTTTGAAAAAGATCCCATTTATGCCTACTCTCTACTTTCTATCTGAGTCATGAACCCCTACAGTGCAGAAGAGGCTATTTGGCCCATCAAATCTGCACCGATTCTGACAGAGTATCTGACCCAGACCGTCTCCTCCCACCCTATCCCCGTAGCCCCACGCTTTTACCATGGCTAATCCATTTAACCTCTGCATCTTGGGACACAAAGGGGCAATTTAAACATGACCAATCCACCTAACCCGCACATCTTTGGACCGTGGGAGGAGACCAGAGCACCCGGAGGAAACCCATACAGACATGGGGAGAACATGCAAACTCCACACAGACAGTCACCCGAGGCTGGAATGGAACCCGGGTCCCTGGAGCTGTGAGGACAGCAGTGCTAACCACTGTGCCACCGTGCCACCCCCAATCTGTTAACTAATACTCCCTTTATCAATGTTCATATAATACCTCCAACTCCATGTGCACTTTTCTTGGCTATTAACCTTTTGTGCAGCACCTTATCAAAAACCTTTCCAAAATCTAACTATACAACATCTACTGTTTCTCCTTTATCTACCTTGCTACATACATGCTTAAAATCTCCAATAAATTTGTCAACAGGATTTCCTTTTAGTAAAACCATGTTAATTTGTTCGAATCACTTCATACTTTCCTGAGTGCTCTTCTTCAATAATAGATTCCCAATGACTGATGCTAGGTCAACGTCCCTATGGAAGAGAAAGAAATTCTCCTCATCTTAAAACTGTGTCCTCCTACTTCTAGCCTTTTCCAAGCGGGGAAACATCCTCTCACATCCACCCTGTCAGGTCCCCTCAGGATCTTACATGTTTGAATAAGATCACTTCACATTCCGATACACACCCACCCCAAACACAGTCTTGCGATTCCACATTGCCGATCGATAAACTGGCACAACTTGGCAGCGGTGGCACAGTGCTTAGCACTGCTGTCTCACAGCACTGGAGATCCGGTTCGATTCTCGGATTGGGTCACTGTCTGTGTGGAGTCTGCACGTTCTCCCCGTGTCTGCGTGTGTTTTCTCCGGATGCTCCGATTTCACCCCACAGTCCGAAAGACGTGCTGGTTAGGTGCATTTGCCGTGCTAAATTCTCCCTCAGTGTACCCAAACAGGCGCCAGAGTGTGACAACTGGGGGATTTTCACGGTAACTTCATTGCAGTGTTAATGTAAGCCTACCCATGACACCAATAAATAAACTTAAACTTTAATATTTAATAGAAATCAATGTTCCAATTAAAATTAAAGTTTAAAGTATTTACTGGTGTCACAAGTAAAACTTAGATTAACACTGCAATGAAGTTACTGTGAAAATCCCCTAGTCGCCACACTCCAGCACCTGTTCGGGTACACTGAGGGAGAATTTAGCACGGGCAATGCACCTCACCAACACATCTTTCGGACTGTGGGAGGAAACCGGAGCGCCCGGAGGAAACCCACGCAGACACAGGGAGAACGTGCAAACTCCACACAGACAGTGACCCGAGGCTGGAATTGAACCTGGGTCCCTAGCGCTGTGAGGCAGCAGTGGTAACCGCTATGCCACCCTCGGAGGGGCTAAGATACTCATAAATTTCCAGACTAATCTCTGTCTAGACTAGTTTATGAATCTGATGCTGGTTCTCACACTCCATGACCAGATTATAAATGTGACAGCAATTCCCTTAATATAATTTCACAAAGTGAATCACAATTTCCGCACCTCACATGCACTTTCCCTTAAAAAGGTATAATTTCAAACCAAGGATTAAATAATTGAAAGGTTTCATCAATCCATTTCTTTGTGTGTGTATGTGGGAAGGGTATGTTTGTAATATATATTTTTAAACATCTTCTCTAACGGATCACAACAGCAACTAAAGGAAACCCAACTCAGGTGGGACTGAAAACAAAAATTTACAACCCAGTAATAGAAACTTGGTGAGATGGGCTGACTTGGGTGGGGGGGCGACTTCTTTTATTTAAAAAATATTCAACAGAAAGATAAATGCAATGCAATAATCTCCTAAATAGGAGGGAGGATCATTTAAGCAGTGCGGGTTTTGTGAAGGCAAGTCCTCCAGAAATCTAACCCCAAACCTAGTTGGACCCTACACCTTTACGACAGAAGTCTGTCACAATGAATGAACCGCGTTTACTAAAAAAGATGCAACAGGCTGAATTTACAGATTCCTTAAAACTTGCGCACAGAATTATTTTCCTCCGCGCTACATACACAGTTACGTTCTAAGATGTTGCAGAAGTCTGACTTCCAGTCCTGGGTGGGAAAAGGGGGGAAAGTTTGGGTAAGTCTGGTTGAATATAAGCGGCACCAACCGGTGCGACATTGTGAAAGTATCCTGGACAGTGCAACTCGCCAACATCTCCGACATCACTTTGACACGTATACGCTGAGAACAATAGGGGAAAAGTAGTTGCCCTCACCACCAGAAAGCCCCTTTGCAAATGCAGATTAGTTAGTTAACCCACACGAAATTAATCCCCCAATAGAAACACTTGTGATGAAATAGACTCGATACAACACACTGGATAAAATTAATTCGATACAACACACTGAATAAAATTAACTCGATACAGCACACTGAATAAAATTAATTCGATACAACACACTGGATAAAATAGACTCGATACAACACACTGGATAAAATAGACTCGATACAACACACTGGATAAAATTGATTCGATACAACACAATGGATGGAATTGACTCAATCCACCCAGCACATTGGGTGAAAGTGACTGAATACAGATTCTCACAGTAACTTCACTGCAGTGTTAATGTAAGCCTACTTGTGACACTAATAAACTTTTAAAACTTTTTTTAAAAAAGTTTAACTTTTAACTTTAACATTGGACAAAGTTGACTGATTAGTCATTGGACCAATGCAACGGTTGGCCCAATTCCATCATCATTTACCCCATGTCTCTCTTTCCCCAAGTCCACTCTCAATGGATTTTTGTGGCATTTTACCGTCCCCCCCCCCCCCCAAGCATCTCATATTTAACCCCGGTGACTTCGAGTGGTTGATGTTACACGTAGTTGATCTATTTAGAGTCTATAAAAGAGGCGATTTTGGTTACCAGTTTCAACTCTCCACAGGCTAGCACCAAAGCTTGGTTCTCTTGCGACATCCTTCTGACTGCAGCCCTCTCTTATGGAGTGTCCTGGTTGGGATCTAGAACAGGAAGCTTACTTCGCAAGTGGGTGTGTGCTTGTCCCTAAGCTGAAGCAAACCTTCCCTCTTTTTGTTGCAGTTTTAGTGTTCCCCTATCCCTCTAGCTGGTTGAGATGCCCACCCTTGCTACACCAGCGTGACTGTGTAACTTACTTTGCTAACCTTTGCATGAGGTTTAATAAACCCATGTCATAGGCAGCGTCCATGGTAACCTTTGAGGCGTAGGGGCGTGTCAATGGTTCCTATGGTGACGTCTATGAGGGGTGCGTCAGCCCCTACCCCCCAGGGCCAGGATTGGTGGAGATACTTGTCCACGTGCAGACTTTCATCCAATCAAAAGCTCCCCCCCCCCCCAATAAAGCTCCCACCCAACTTTTGTTATGATGTGGAACTTTCTTGTGCAGAACCCACTTGTCCCTTTGAAACAGTCTTGGGAATGTAGGCATTAACTTCCACAGCATTTTCAGTGAGAGCATAAAGTTTCCTCCAGGTGCTCCGGTTTCCTCCCACAGTCCAAAGATGTGTAGGTTAGGTGGATTGGCCATGGTAAATTGTCCCTTGGTGACCAAAGATGTGTAGGTTAGGTGGATTGGCCATGGTAAATTGTCCCTTGGTGACCAAAGATGTGTAGGTTAGGTGGATTGGCCATGCTAAATTGCCCCTTAGTGTCAGGGGCATGAGCTAGGCTAAATGTATGGGGTTATGGGGATAGGGCTTGGTTGAGATTGTGGTCAGTGCAGACTCGATGGGCCAAATGGCCTCCTTCTGCACTGTATAATTCTAGGATACGGATAGGTCTGCATCTGAAGACCTAAGTTTTGCCATCCCACTACCCTCCTGCACTGCCAAAGTACCCATTGGCCAAAAACCTCCTCTCAACTCTTGTGCCCAGCAACCTGGGTAACCAAGTTATGAACCTGGTCAGTGGGTTGCGGAAACTTGGACATAAATGCTCATAACCCTTAGATTTGCCTGATCCCTCACGACCATCTCTCAATCCCTCCGGCTACAGTTATGTAATGGCATTGCCCCCTCTCAGATGTACCCTCAGCATTTTCTGGGCAGGACGAGGTCACTAACTCAGAGGTCCCGGACTGGGCTAAATCCATCCGCATACACTGTCATTCGGTCAATGCTGTCAGCGCTGGTCAGCCACATTCAACAGAAGGAACCGACGACCTTATACCCAAAAACCTTCCGTCTGCATGGTGAACTGGGTCATGCCTTCTTGGGCACCCATTCCTCCACTACAGGGATACCTACCTGCAAGCAAGATATCAAGATGGCAGACATTAATACTGACATCTGTGAGACAGCCGCGGACAGGTGTGACCTCTTTTCTATTCTTTCATGGGACATGAGTGTCGTTGGCAACGCCAGCATTTGTTGCCCATCCCTAATTGTCCTTTGAATCAAGTGGCTTGCTCGGCCATTTCAGAGGGACAGTTAAGAATCAGCCACATTGCTGTGGCTTTAGAGTCACATGCAGGGGCGGCACGGTGGCACAGTGGTTAGCACTGCTGCCTCACAGCGCCAGGGACCCGGGTTCAATTCCGGCCTTGGGTCACTGTCTGTGTGGAGTCTGCACATTCTCCCCGTGTCTGCGTGGGTTTCCTCCAGGTGCTCCAGTTTCCTCCCACACTCCAAAGATGTGCTGGTTAGATTGATTGGCCATGCTAAATTGCCCCTTAGTGCCAGGGGGATTAGGACTGTAAATATGTGGGGTTACAGGGATAGGACCTGGGTGGGATTGTTGTTGGTGCAGGTTCCATGGGCCAAATGGCCTCCTTCTGTACTGTAGATTCTATGTAGGCCAGGCCAGATAAGGACAGCAGATTTCCTTCCCTAAAGGGACATTAAGTGAACCAAGTGGGTATATACGACAATCGATGAGTGTTTCAACATTAATGAGACTAGCTTTCAATTCCACATTCTATTTTTTTTAAAAACTGATTTGATTTATTATTGTCACATGTATTGGTATCCAGTGAAAAGTATTGGTTCTTGCACACTATACAGATAAAGCATACAGTTCATAGAGAAGGAGCGGAGAGGGAGCAGTATGTAGTGTTACAGTCTCACAACACCAGGTTAAAGTCCAACAGGTTTATTTGGAATCACGAGCTTTCAGAGCACTGTTCCTTCAGCTGTTTGCAGTTTCAATGGTAGCCATGATGTGGAGATGCTGGCGTTGGACTGGGGTGGGCACAGTAAGAGGTCTCACAACACCAGGTTAAAGTCCAACAGGTTTATTTGGAATCACGAGTTTTCGGAGCAAGTGATACTGAGACTTCTTACTCTGCCCAGCCCAGTCTAATATCGGCATCTCCACATCATGTAATGTTACAGTCATAGCTAGGGTGTAGGGAAAGATCAGCTTAATATATGGTAGGTCCCTTCAAAAGTCTGACAGCAGCAGGGAAGAAGCTGTTCTTGAGTCAGTTGGTACGTGTTCTCAGACTTTTGTATCTTTTTCCTGACAGAAGAAGGTG
This sequence comes from Mustelus asterias, assembly GCF_964213995.1. Taxonomy (NCBI): domain Eukaryota; kingdom Metazoa; phylum Chordata; class Chondrichthyes; order Carcharhiniformes; family Triakidae; genus Mustelus; species Mustelus asterias. Next base: position 8,215,658 of record NC_135829.1, read on the forward strand.
GAAGAGAGAATGTCCGGGGTGCGTGGGGTCCTTGATTAGTGCTGGCTGCTTTTCCGAGGCAGCAGGAAGTGTAGACAGAGTCAATGGATGGGAGGCTGTTTTGCGTGATGGGCTGGGCTTCGTTCATGACCCTTTATTGTAAATTCCATCCATTTGATTTGAACCCAATGCTAAGGGTAAGGGACAGGAGATTCAGAGGGGATTTGAGAAAAACGTTTTTCGCTCAGAGGGTGGTGGGAATATGGAATACACTGCCTGGGAAGGTAGTGGAGGCTGGAAACCTTACAACCTTGGATAAGCGCTTGAACTATCGTAACGTTCAAGGATGTGGGACAAGTACAGGAAAATGGGATTAGGTTTGATTTTGATTTGATTTGATTTATTATTGTCACATGTATTAACATACCGTCAAAAGTATTGTTTCTTGCACGCTATACAGTCCAAGCATACCGTTCATAGAGAAGGAAAGGAGAGAGTGCAGAATGTAGTGTTACAGTCATAGCCAGGGTGTAGAGAAAGATCAACTTAATGCGAGGTAGGTCCATTCAAAAGTCTGACAGCAGCAGGGAAGAAGCTGTTCTTGAGTCAGTTGGTACGTGACCTCAGACTTTTGTATCTTTTACCCGATGGAAAAAGGTGAAAGAGAAAATGTCTTGGGTGCGTGGGGTCCTTAATTATGCTGGCTGCTTTGCCGAGGCAGCGGGAGTGTGGACAGAGTCAATGGATGGGAGGCTGTGTAAAGTGATAGTTATTATTGGTGTAGATTTAATGGGCTGAAGGACCTTTTCTGCATTGTATGTCTCTGTGAGTCTATGATTCTAGAAAACCTTCTGGGCCTCTGGATTACAAGCCGAGGTACATATCTGAAGGCCACTTATCAGAAAGGGCACTGGGAAAGGTGAATGGAAATGGAAAGCTTGGCTGGCCTAGAATTGGATCCTGAGGGCTCCAGGCACCAGAAAATGATGCACTGCCCCCCTCTGCCATGCCAGAATGGGGGCTCCTGGACCATGCCAGGTAGTGTCCACCAGAGGGTGCACAAAGACCACCAAAGGCCAAACCATCATCTCACCAGATGGACAACTGCCATGTTGCGGAGCTCCCAGTTTGAGGTTCTTGCAACTTTTGCTTTACTCAGAAGCTTGCATCAGGCTCTGGTGAAATATTCAGCCGTCACAGGTTAACAAGGTTGTCTTTCTGGTGTTTCATAGCAAGTATTTGAGTGCTAATTTAAAATTACTTCTCACTGAGACCTTCAACCACACCCTTGTGAAGATGGGAATGGGTTAATGAACTCTGTAATACTTAAAGTGAACTCGGTGATACTTAGAGATTGTGTGAGAAGCACTGTAGAGCTCATGTTTACGTTAGAGCTCGGTGTGTTCATGTATGTGGAACTTGTTTTTCTGCATCCAAACCAGATAAGAGAAACAGCTGCGGTATGATTTTCCCAGCCAGTAAAGGTTAGCAGAATCAGCTAGACTCCATTTTATGTTATATTATGTACCTTTGTTTAACATGGTGGAACTTACATGTATACCTTCTGTGATCACATACTAATAGATTCATATATATTCATTATATACTATTCATCATTACCGATATAAATTGCTATATAGGCGCCTGTGTTTTAGTTAACCTGTTTATGCAAACTTATAATCTTATGTAATAGATAAACAACGCACAGGTGGCGACAAAACAGATATTCGCAGCCTTGGAATGGCCACGGTTACACGGGAAAGACGGAACTTGCCAAGACAGCAATAATCGTGGGAAGATGAGGACGTGACCAGGGGTGAAAATATATGTATAAATGTTTGCTCTTTTGACCTGTCTTCAGTAAGGGGTCTGAGACCGTGTTAGGGATCGGACCTCTTCCACAATTGTGCAAATAAACCACTGTACTTTGACTCACGGCTAGTCTCAGAGGTACTATTTTACCTACAACACCAGTTTCCATCCATGCATTTGTACAGCACAGGTTAAATAGTAAAATGCTTCCCAAGTGTAGATTGTGACATGTGTTGGACTTGATCAGCATGAATGATGGGCTGAATGGTCTTTAATTTCCACATTCATGGAATATAAGAAAGGGAGAAACATGTTCCTGAATTGAGGATCAGATTTGAGGCGATTCAGCAAAAAGAAACAGCAACATGAGGAGAAACCTTTCCACGCCACGAGTGGTTAGAATCTGGAATGCACTGCCTGAGGGTACAGTGAAGGCAGATTCAATTAACTCTTCAGAATCACAGACTCCCTACAGTGCAGAAGGCGGCCATTCGGCCCTTAGAGTCTGCACCGACAACAATCCCACCCAACACCTATCCCCTTAACCCCACATATTTACCCTGCTAATCCCCCTGACACTAAGGGGCAATTTAGCAAGGCCGATCCACCTAATCTGCACATCTTGGAACACTAAGGGACAATTTGGCATGGCTAATCCACCTAACCTACACGTCTTGGGGCACGAAGGGGCAATTTAGCATGGCTAATCCACCTAACCTACACATCTTGGGACATGAAGGGGCAATTTAGCATGGCCAATCCACCTAACCTACACATCTTTGGACACTAAAAGGCAATTTAGCATGGCAAATCCACCTAACCTACACATCTTGGGACACGAAGGGGCAATTTAGCATGGCTAATCCACCTAACCTACACATCTTAGGACACGAAGGGGCAATTTACATGGCCAATCCACCTAACCTGCACATCTGTGGACTGTGGGAGGAAACGTACGCAGATACGGGGAGAAAGTGCAAACTCTGCACAGACAGTGACCCAAGGCCGGAATCGAACCCGTGTCCCTGGCGCTGTGAGGCAGCAGTGCTAACCCACTGTGCCACCGTGCTGCCTCCTTTCAGAAGGGAATTGAATAGTTTTCTTCAAAGAAATTTAAAAACTTGCCGTGCTACCGGGGAAAAGGTGGGGAATGGGACCAGGAGAGTTGCTGTTGAAGGGGGACAGCACAGACATTATGGGTCAAGTGTCCTCCTTCAGTGCTGTAACCATTCTGTAACTCGATAGTGATGTGAGTTTGCACTTAACTGGGGCTCTGATTGTTAACACTGGCTCACACCCATTTCACAATCAGACATGTTCTAATGAGATTGACAGTTTGACATAGAAACATAGAAAATAGGAGCAGGAGTAGGCCATTCAGCCCTTCGAACCTTTAATATGATCATGGCTGACTCTCTCTCGCAATGCCACTTTCGCCCTTGATGCCTTTAGAGCCTAGAAATCTATTTATTTAGTTCATAAATATATTCAGTGACGTGACCTCCACAGCCTTGTGTGGTCGGGAATTCCACAGGTTCACCACCCTGTGACCCCTTGAACTAGACTGTGGCCCCTTGAACTGGACCCCCCCCCCCCCCTCACCACCCAGAAGAACCAACATCCCTGCATCCAATCTGTCCAACCCTGTCAGAATATGTTTCAATGAGATCCACTCTCTTCCGTCTAAATCCTTCTTTAAATCAAATCCAAGCCCTATTCCTGTAACCCCTGTGTTTACCCTGCTAATCCCCCTGACACAAAGGGGCAATTTAGCATGGCCAATGCACCTAACCTACACATCTTTGGACACTAAGGGGCAATTTAGCATGGTCAATCCACCTAACCTGCACATCTTTGGACACTAAGGGGCAATTTAGCATGGCCAATGAACCTAACCTACGCATCTTTGGACACTAAGGGGCAATTGTGCATGGCCAATGCACCTAACCTACACATCTTTGGACACTAAGGGGCAATTTAGCATGGCCAATCCAACTAACTTACACATCTTTGGACCCTAAGGGGCAATTTAGCATAGCCAATCCACCTAACCTGCACATGTTTGGACACTAAGGGGCAATTTAGCATAGTCAATCCTCCAAACCTGCACATCTTTGGAGTGTGGGTGGAAACCGGAGCACCCGGAGGAAACCCACGTAGACATGGGGAGAATGTGCAAACTCCACACAGACAGTGACCCAAGGCCGGAATCGAACCCGGGTCCCTGGTGCTGTGAGGCTATAGTGCAGCGAATATTGGCCCCAGAAGCAACATTCCACGCCCCCCCCTCTCCGCCACCTTCCCCCCACCGCCCCCAACGTCTTGCCTTTTCCTCCCAGCTCTCACCCCATGTTCTACTTCAGTGATACCTAATACCAACCTCAGGGGTTTTGCCACAATGGAGTGAATTTTCCCGTTCCACCTGCCAGCGGAATCATAGTGGGCGAGAAAAGGACGATGGAAAGGTCCGTTGACCTCGGGCGGGATTTTCCGGTTTTGGGGCGAGCACGGCCGGAAAATCCCGCCCAATGTCTCGTGTAATCAATCTCCTGTCTCCCTCCGGACGGCGCTGGAACCTCAAGTTGAACTTCAAGGCCAGGATTCTCCGGTCTCCTACGTCCCGCTACCGCTGCCAGCGAGAACGGAGCCAAATCTCAGCGGGACTGGAGAACCCCAGCCGCGGGCAAGGCTGGAGAATTCTGTCCTAAGTCTCTCGAGTTTCACTTGAAACCGAAAGGCTCTGACTCAGGCGAAAGAGCGCTACCCGCTGGAACTCTTCAGAGTCTGCCAAGTTAGCACGGCCGATCCACCTAACCTGCACATCTTTTGACTGTGGGAGGAAACCCACGCAGACACGAGGAGAATGTGCAAACTCCACACAGACAGTGATCCCAGCCGGGAATCGAACCCGGGCCCTGGCGCTGTGAGGCAGTAATGCTAACCACTGTGCCATCCGTGCCGAGACTTTCAATGGTTAAAGGTTAAAAGTGATTTTATGAAAATCGTTTGGTAATAGTTAATTAAATGATGAACAATCTGAAAGTGGACAATGGCAAAAATGGGGGAAAGGAATGCCAGGCAAGCAGAAACGTTCTGTGAATTTATATTTCTGGAAGGGAAATGTGTTAACCTTCGCTGTTGGCTTGGTAGAGTGCAAACTCGGAGTCTGGGTCCACCAACAACATCGATACACAGAGCGTGCACCAATGGTGTTTTGGCATGAGATATCAATCATTCCTACCTTTCATGCAAACTTGGAACGTTGGCCGGAATTCTCCGGCCGTGCTGGTCTAAAACGCGGAAATTCCCGTCCGTCAATGGGATTTCACATTCTCCGCAAACCGCCTGCTAAAATTCCATAGGCGGTGGGGGGGCGGGGGGTGGAATGGGAGAATTCTGGCCACTGTGCAGGATCGTCTGGCCACTCTCGCCCCGAAACTCCCCCCGAGATCAATGGACCTTTGCATGGTCTGCTCCCCCCTGCCTTCCCCCCCCATAACCCCATAATACATGGGGTTAGGGCCTGGGTGAGTTTGTGGTCTGTGCAGACTGGACGGGCCGAATGGCCTCCTTCTGCACTTTAGGATTCAATGATTCTACGATTCCCATGGTGGGTGGAATGGGAAAATTTGCCCCGTTATCTCCGTTTCTCTCCACAGGTGCTGCCAGACCATTTGAGGTTTTTTCCCCCAGCATTTTCTGTTTTTATGTCAGATTTCCAGCATCTGCTGTATTTTGCTCTTTATGTCAAAGGTTATTGGATAGGCACATGGAGCACACCAGGATGATAGGGAGTGGGATAGCTTGATCTTGGTTTCAGATAAAGCTCGGCACAACATCGTGGGCCGAAGGGCCTGTTCTGTGCTGTACTGTTCTATGTTCTATGTCTTAATATAGATAGGAAAGGTAGGATTCGAGAGCCGTGGATAACCAGGGAAATTGAGGATCTGATTAAAATGAAAAGGGAGGCGTACGTTAAGTCCAGGCAACTGAAAACAGATGGAGCTCTGGAGGAATACAGAGAGAGTAGGAAAGAACTCAAACGGGGAGTTAGAAGGGCAAAAAGAGGTCACGAGATGTTCTTGGCAGGCAGGATTAAGGAGAATCCTAAGGCATTCTATTCATACGTTAGGAACAAAAGAGTTGTCAGGGAGAAAATCGGACCTCTCAGGGACAAAGGAGGGGAATTATGCTTAGAACCCAAGGGAATAGGGGAGATCCTAAATGAATACTTTGCATCGGTATTCACGCAGGAGAGGGGCGTGTTAACCGGGAGTGTCTCGGAGGGAGGTGTTGACCCGTTAGAGAAAATCTCCATTACAAGAGAGGAAGTGTTAGGTTTTTTAGGGAACATTAAAACTGACAAAGCCCCAGGGCCTGATGGCATCTATCCTCGACTGCTCAGGGAGACGAGAGGTGAAATTGCTGGGCCTCTGACGGAAATCTTTGTCGCTTCTTTGGACACGGGTGAGGTCCCTGAGGATTGGAGGATAGCGAATGTGGTCCCGTTGTTTAAGAAGGGTAGCAGGGATAACCCAGGAAATTATAGGCCGGTGAGCTTGACGTCCGTGGTAGGGAAGTTGTTGGAGAGGATTCTTAGAGACAGGATGTATGTGCATTTAGAACGGAACAATCTCATTAGTGACAGACAGCATGGCTTTGTAAGAGGGAGGTCGTGCCTTACAAATTTGGTGGAGTTTTTTGAGGAAGTGACAAAAACGGTTGATGAAGGAAGGGCCGTGGATGTCGTCTATATGGATTTCAGTAAGGCATTTGACAAAGTCCCACATGGCAGGTTGGTTAAGAAGGTTAAGGCTCATGGGATACAAGGAGAAGTGGCTAGATGGGTGGAGAACTGGCTTGGCCATAGGAGACAGAGGGTAGTGGTCGAAGGGTCTTTTTCCGGCTGGAGGTCTGTGACCAGTGGTGTTCCGCAGGGCTCTGTACTGGGACCTCTGCTATTTGTGATATATATAAATGATTTGGAAGAAGGTGTAACTGGTGTAATCAGCAAGTTTGCGGATGACACGAAGATGGCTGGAATTGCGGATAGCGAAGAGCATTGTCGGGCAATACAGCAGGATATAGATAGGCTGGAAAATTGGGCGGAGAGGTGGCAGATGGAATTTAATCCGGATAAATGCGAAGTGATGCATTTTGGAAGAAATAATGTCGGGAGGAGTTATACAATAAATGGCAGAGTCATCAGGAGTATAGAAACACAGAGGGACCTAGGTGTGCAAGTCCACAAATCCTTGAAGGTGGCGACACAGGTGGAGAAGGTGGTGAAGAAGGCATATGGTATGCTTGCCTTTATAGGACGGGGTATAGAGTATAAAAGCTGGAGTCTGATGATGCAGCTGTATAGAACGCTGGTTAGGCCACATTTGGAGTACTGCGTCCAGTTCTGGTCGCCGCACTACCAGAAGGACGTGGAGGCATTGGAGAGAGTGCAGAGAAGGTTTACCAGGATGTTGCCTGATATGGAGGGTCTTAGCTATGAGGAGAGATTGGGTAGACTGGGGTTGTTCTCCTTGGAAAGACGGAGAATGAGGGGAGATCTAATAGAGGTATACAAGATTATGAAGGGTATAGATAGGGTGAACAGTGGGAAGCTTTTTCCCAGGTCGGAGGTGACGATCACGAGGGGTCACGGGCTCAAGCTGAGAGGGGCGAAGTATAACTCAGACATCAGAGGGACGTTTTTTACACAGAGGGTGGTGGGGGCCTGGAATGCGCTGCCAAGTAGGGTGGTGGAGGCAGGCACGCTGACATCGTTTAAGACTTACCTGGATAGTCACATGAGCAGCCTGGGAATGGAGGGATACAAACGATTGGTCTAGTTGGACCAAGGAGCGGCACAGGCTTGGAGGGCCGAAGGGCCTGTTTCCTGTGCTGTACTGTTCTTTGTTCTTTGTTCTTTAATCTGTCCACTTCCCAAACATGACCGGGTCAATCTCACAACCCGTGCGCTTTGGGATGTCAGCTGCTTGGAGGTCACCAACAGGGACCGATTCTCTGCTGTGGTGCTGCCATCTCTGCAATGCATGATGGGAGACCTGGCTCTGTCAGAGATACAGAAAGGGGGACTTGTGGCCGGGGGGGGGGGGGGGGGGGGAGCTTATGTTCTCGAGGGTGATTTGATTTGATTTATTATTATCACATCTATTAATATACAGTGGGTTTCCTCCAGATGCTCTGGTTTCCTCCCACACTCCAAAGGTGTGTGGGTTAGGTGGATTGGCCATGCTAAATTGCCCCTTTGTGTCAGGGGGACTAGCTAGGGTAAATGCATGGGGTTACGCCCTGGGTGGGATTGTGTTCTATGCAGACTTCATGGGCCAAATGGCCTCCTTCTGCGCTGTAGGATCCTATGATTCTATGAAAAGTATTGTTTCTTGCGTGCTATACTGGCAAAGCATACTGTTCATAGAGAAGGAAATGAGTGAGCGCAGAATGTAGTCTTACAGTCATAGTTAGGGTGTAGAGAAAGATCAACTCAGTGCGAGGTAGGTCCATTCAAAAGTCTGATGGCAGCAGGGAACAAGCTGTTCTTGAGTCGGTTGGTACGTGACCTCAGGCTTTTGTATATTTTTCCCGATGGAAGAAGGTGGAAGAGAGAATGTCCGGGGTGCGTGGAGTCCTTAATTATGCCGGCTGCTTTGCCGAGGCAGCGGAAAGTGCAGGCACAGTCAGTGGATGGGAGGCTGGTTTGCAGTGGGTGGCATGGTGGCACTGTGCTTAGCTGCTGCCTCACAGTGCTAGGGGCCCAGGTTCAATGCTGGCCTTGGGTAACAGTCTGTGTGGAGTTTGCACAGTCTCCCTGTGTTTGTGTGGGTGTTAGAGGAATCTAGGGTAACCTGGGACTAAAAGACTAACAGATTATGATAAATTAATTTAGAGTTAATATGGTAAAGTAAAAGTGCAACGTGCCTGAAGTTACAAAGGTACTGTTTGTGTAGAAACACATATAACCATTGTTAGAGAATCTAAACATGTGTTTTTGAATATTCTGTCTTGAAATGTACACTGCCCCAAGGCATAATGGGATAAAAGCTGAGTTAGACGAACCACATTCTTCAAGAACAACACAGCCACAGCGCACAGTCTTTATCAGTATGGACTCCAGACAGTCCTGCATTTCTTAGACAAGCAAACGAATAGGTCTTACATTACACCAGATATGATGCGTACTAGACAAATCTTAAGGCAATATAAAAGGAAACTGTTGAACTCTACGGCTTCTCGTAAGTTGCTAAGGGATGATGGGAAAGAGCTTTCCGGATTTACATATTTAAGTTGCTAGGAGACGATGGGGAAGAACTTCATGGAGCTATGTATTCTTATGTTACCAAAAGGTGGAATGTCATTGGCCAAGGTAAATGACTCATACCAAACTAATTGGCTCATCCGGTTAGGATGAGCAGAGTAGGCGGGGAAATGATTTCTGGAAAGTGTATAATTGTAATGCTGATTCGCATTTAGAATTGTTTGGGCTGCCCTAAACTATCCTCCCGCACGTGTGGACAAGGCTTGGGCTAAATAAAGTCCATCTTCAACCAGAGTGACTATCTCTGGGAGTTCTTTGTATTTGCTAAGCTGTTTTTCATAAAGAGAAATCTCCCGCATAAAAGCCAGCGTAATACTGAGGTCTCTGAAAAACTCCCACAGTGGGTTCCCTCCTGGGTGCTCCGGTTTCCTCCCACAGTCCACAGATGTGCAGGTTAGTGGGACTGGCCATGCTAAATTGCCCCTTAGTGTCCCCAAACATGTAGGTTAGGTAGATTGACCATGCTAAATTGCCCCTTAGTGTCCCCAAACATGTAGGTTAGGTAGATTGGCCATGCTAAATTACCCCTTACTGTCCAAAGATGTGTAGGTTAGGTGGATTGGCCATGCTGAATTGTCCCTTAGTGTTCAAAGACCTGTAAATTAGGGGGATTAGCCATGCTAAATTGCCTCTTAGTGTCCCAAGATGTGTAGGTTAGGTAGATTGGCCATGCTAAATTGTCCCTTGGTATCCAAAGATGTGTAGGCAAGTTGAATTGGCCATGCTAAATTGCCCCTTAGTGTCCCAAGATGTGGTTAGGTGGATTGGCCATTCTAAATTACCCCTTACTGTCCAAAGATGTGTAGGTTAGGTGGATTGGCCATGCTGAATTGTCCCTTAGTGTTCAAAGACCTGTAAATTAGGGGGATTAGCCATGCTAAATTGCCTTTTAGTGTCCCAAGGCGTGTAGGTTAGGTGGATTGGCCATGCTAAATTGCCTCTGACTGTCCCAAGACATGATGTGGAGATGCCGGCGTTGGACTGGGGTAAACAGTACACTTTTGCTACCAAATAAACCTGTTGGACTTTAACCTGGTGTTGTTAAACTTCTCACTGTCCCAAGATATGCAGGTTAGGTGGATTGGCCATGCTAAATTGTCTCTTAGTGTCCAAAGACCTGTACGTTAAGCGGACCAGTAGCACAAGTGCGTAGGGTTAGGGGAATATGGCTGGGGGGATGTGGGTGAGAGACTTGATGCAGACTCAATGGGCCGAATGGCCTCCTTCTGCGTCATAGGGATTCTATGATTTGCTGTAGACCCTTTGTTTTGAGCAATATTCAGGCTGGGTGAGTGGGTCCCCTATCCCGACCCTTGAATGTGTTTCTATCAGAAATAATCTGTCATAATTCCACCAGTTCCCCACTCTCCTTTTATTTCATGCCATGGGCTTAACTTGCTGTGCTCGGAATTTTTTTTAAACTTCTCCCTCAGTTTCATTCTCCTTCTGATAATCTGCCTGCCCGCCTTTTCATTTTCCAGTTGCGCCCAAAGCTGTTTTCTCTCTACACAAAGGCTGTGGATTTCTACCATTCCCTGTGTTCAGATTTCCAGGATTCGCTGATCAATGGTTGAGTTTGTGGCACTGTAAATTGTGATGTTGCTCTGGCATTGTGATGTCAAATGATTCCAAAGACCTTTTGTGTATATTTTCGTTAGTGTTTACTTGGCTAAACTGATGACGGGGGGGGAGGGCATGGCCAACGCACCCAACCTACATGTCTTGGGACACTAAGGGGTAATTTAGCACGGCCAATCCACCTAACCCATACATCTTTGGGCACTAAGGGGCAATTTAGCATGGCCAATCCACCTAACCTACACATCGTTGGACACTAAGGGGCAATTTAGACTGACCAATCTCCCTAACCTACACATCTTTGGACACGAAGGGGCAACTTAGCATGGCCAATGCACCAATTTAGCATAACCCATCACCCTCAATGTAGAGATGAGCATCCCATTTTGCAACAACAGGCAAAAAAAGTGGGGAGAGAGTAGAGTTTCTTTTTAAACTCTTGAATTGCTATGATGTGGAATGCCAGCCTTAAAAGTGGGGAAAGAATTGTTCAACAACTTTCCAAAGGGAATTATATTATATACATATAGTTGAACAGAAGCCCAATTGCAGGGCTGGGACTTGGGGAGTGTGGGGGGAGGGGGTGGATGGAGTCAGGGGAGTGGGAGTAACTGGATAGTTTAAGTTTATTTATTCGTCACCCAAGTCGGCTTACATTAACACTGAAATGAAGTTACTGTGAAAATCCCCCAGTCGCCTCCACTCCGGCACCTGTTCGGGTACACTGAGAGAGAATTTAGCACGCCCAATGCACCCTAACCAGCACGTCTTTCGGACTGTGGGAGGAAACTGGAGCACCCGGAGGAAACCTATGCAGACACGGGGAGAACGTGCAAACTCTACACAGTGACCCAAGCCGGGAATCGAATCAGGGTCCCTGGCGCTGTGAGGCAGCAGTGCGAGGCGCTGTGCCACCAATCGCTTTGGACCACGTGATCTTAATAATCCGTTAAGCTTAATGCTGACTGTTTCTGATGTCATCTGAACACTCCCACTGAATGATTGGCTGCTCACTCTGTCTGATCTGTCACCTGTAATTCTGACTGTTATCGACTGAATAACTCATGTTCAAGGCACCCGATCGTTGATAAAACCGCTTAGCCATGGCTCACATTTGTAAAGATTTTACCCACATGAATTGGAGGTACAGTAACTGCACAGACTGTGAAAAAAATTCACATTACAAAATGCATCAACTCAAAACCTCGAGATGATTAACAACTTAGAATCATAGAATCCCTACAGTGCAGAAAGAGGCCATTCGGCCCATCGAGCCTGCACCGACAACCAACCCACCCAGGCCTTATCCCTGTGATCCCACATATATACCCTGCTAATCCCCCTGACATGAAGGGGCAATTTAGCATGGCCAATCCACCTAACCTGCACGTCTTTGGAGTGTGGGAGGAAACCGGAGCACCCGGAGGAACCTGGGTGCAGACTCCACACAGTCATCTGAGGCCGGAATTGAACCCGGGTCCCTGGCGCTGTGAGGCAGCAGTACTAACCACTGTGACACCGTGCCGCCCCACTTGGTAAAGCTTCCTTCCACATTGCAATAAGGAGAATGTTACTGAGATAGAACAGAGGGCATTAAAGATTAGGCTGGACCACTGGTGGTTTCAGCAAATGAGTTATATAACTGCATCTCACTATGACAACAACCATAACAGACCAATTAACTGCTGCAATCATTTACTTGGCTACAGTACAGACTTTCACTGTGGTACGATCACTCATTAAGTATAGTGGCTCCCATCAGCATCTTAAATAACTTGTTCTGCGAGTGTAAACTGACAAGATGGAAACAAAATGTAAAATTACATCCCAATGATGCACACTATCTGGAAGAAATCACCTTTATTGTTAACACAGTATTCTACCGTTCGAGGACTGGTACTGAACTGCCTCTTAGTTGACCCTGATAGGAGGTACGCCCTCAAAGAAAATCTTCCCAGAAAATAAAAGCTGATGTTCCTGGGAGAACTTGAGGCTGAATCTGTGGAGAAAGGGAAAAAAGTTCAGGTTCACATTGCAGGCTCACATGCCTCGGTCAAAACCGCCAGATGTGACAGATGAACAGCTTCAACGTTCATTTATTTATTAGTGTCACAAGTAGGCTTACATTAACACTGCAATGAAGGAGATTGTCATCGACTTACATAAGAACATAAGAACATAAGAAATAGGAGCAGGAGTAGGCCATCTAGCCCCTCGAGCCTGCCCCGCCATTCAATAAGATCATGGCTGATCTGACGTGGATCAGTACCACTTACCCGCCTGATCCCCATAACCCTTAATTCCCTTACCGATCAGGAATCCATCCATCCGCGCTTTAAACATATTCAGCGAGGTAGCCTCCACCACCTCAGTGGGCAGAGAATTCCAGAGATTCACCACCCTCTGGGAGAAGAAGTTCCTCCTCAACTCTGTCTTAAACCGACCCCCCTTTATTTTGAGGCTGTGTCCTCTAGTTTTAACTTCCTTACTAAGTGGAAAGAATCTCTCCGCCTCCACCCTGTCCAGCCCCCGCATTATCTTATAAGTCTCCATAAGATCCCCCCTCATCCTTCTAAACTCCAACGAGTACAAACCCAATCTCCTCAGCCTCTCCTCATAATCCAAACCCCTCATCTCCGGTATCAACCTGGTGAACCTTCTCTGCACTCCCTCCAATGCCAATATATCCTTCCTCATATAAGGGGACCAATACTGCACACAGTATTCCAGCTGCGGCCTCACCAATGCCCTGTACAGGTGCATCAAGACATCCCTGTTTTTATATTCTATCCCCTTCGCAATATAGGCCAACATCCCATTTGCCTTCTTGATCACCTGTTGTACCTGCAGACTGGGCTTTTGCGTCTCATGCACAAGGACCCCCAGGTCCCTTTGCACGGTAGCATGTTTTAATTAACTTCAGGAAGCATAGTGGAGAACATGTCCCTGTCTACATCAATGGGAACGAAGAAGAAAGGGTCGAGAGCTTCAAGTTTTTAGGTGTCCAGATCACCAACAACCTGAACTGGGCCCCCCCATGCCAACACTACAGTTAAGAAAGCCCACCAACGCCTCTACTTTCTCAGAAGACTAAGGAAATTTGGCATGTCCGCTACGACTCTCACCATAGAAAGCATTCTTTCTGGTTGTATCACAGCTTGGTATGGCTCCTGCTCTGCCCAAGACCGCAAGGAACTACAAAAGGTCGTGAATGTAGCCCAATCCATCACGCAAACCAGCCTCCCATCCACTGACTCCGTCTACACTTCCCGTTGCTCCGGAAAAGCAGCCAGCATAATCAAGGAATCCACGCACGCCGGACATTCTCTCTTCCACCTTCTTCCATCGGGAAAAAGATGCAAAAGTCTGAGATCACGTCCCAACTGACTCAAGAACAGCTTCTTTCCTGCTGCCATCAGACTTTTGAATGGACCTATCATATATTAAGTTGATCTTTCTCTACACCCTAGCTATGACTGTAACACTACATTCTGCACTCTCTCGTTTCCTTCTCTATGAATGGTATGCTTTGTCTGTGTAGCACTCAGACAATACTTTTCACTGTATACTAATACATGTGACAATAATAAATCAAATCAAATCAAAGGCATGCTAGTACAGCCAGTCATCCACCAGTTGTCCTGACAGGAAGTCGAATCGGGGGGCGGGGGAGGGGGAAGGTCTGAAATAGAGTTGGTGCTGTTGAAGAGGGTGTCACGGTGGCACAGTGGTTAGCGCTGCTGCCTCACAGCACCAGGGACCCGGGTTCAATTCCAGCCTCAGGTCACTGTCTGTGCAGAATCTACACGTTATCCCCGTGTCTGCCTGGGTTTCCTCCGGGTGCCCTGGTTTCCTCCCACAGTCCAAAGATGTGCAGGTTGGGTGGATTGGCCATGCTAAATTGCCTTTTAGCATCAGGGATTAGCATTAGATGTGGTGTTACGGGGATAAGGCTTGGATGGGATTGTTGTTGAATGGCCTCCTTCTGCACTGTAGGGATTCTATCTGGTGGCACAGTGGTTAGCACTGCTGCCTCACAACCAGGGACCTGGGTTCGATTCTTGGCTTGGGTCACTGTCTGTGTGGAGTTTGCACGTTCTCCCCGTGTCTGCGTGGGTTTCCTCCGGGTGCTCCGGTTTCTTCCCACACTCCAAAGACGTTTGGCCATGTTCTCCCTCAGTGTACCTGAACAGGCGCCAGAGTGTGGCGACGAGGGGAATTTCACAGTAACTTCATTGCAGCGTTAATGTAAGCCAACTTGTGACATTAATAAATAAACTTTAAACCTATCTAAGAGGTAGGACCAGGGGTGGTGGGATATTGTGGAGATAACGCAGATGGTCGCAAACCTACAGAGCGGGAAGGAGAGTAACAGTAGATATCATGGAGACACCTCCTATTGGCGCATGTTTTTTGGATCACATTTCAGCATCACTTTGATTCCCATTCCTCCTTTCGTGGTTTCAAACGCTTTGAAGGCCTCTTCCAGGGGAAAGCGATGGGTGACCAATGACTTCACATCAATCCTCTTCGACTCTAACATGGCAATTGCCACTGGCCACCTAAGAAGGACAAGGTTATTTAGTAATGAGACAACTCTGTACGAGACCACCCTTCATGTCTTGAAACACCAGGGAGATATTTTTGTTAACGAACATTAAGTGTAATTGTATCCATTATTTTTGTCACTGAATGGTTTTTATTTGAACACTGGTGTTCCACATTGATATGTTGCGCTGTTATGCAACATTTAAAATTGGAATTAAGTCACACACAGAATTCTGAAGCCCACGTTCTCTCTCTCTCTCTCACAAAAACCCATCTGGTTCACTAATGTCCCTTTAGGGAAGGAAATCTGCCGTCCTTACCTGGTCTGGCCTACGCGTGACTCCAGAGCCACAGCAATGTGGTTGACTCTGAACTGCCCTTTGTAATGGCCGAGTGAGCCACTCAGTTCAAGGGCAATTAGAGATGGGCAATAAATGTCCATTTCCCATTTCTTCCATTCCTTGACAAGCATGCTCACCACTCAATACACCATCAATTGTGGGACACACACGGCAACTTAAAAATCCCTCTGCATCCTCACTGCTTTACTCGATTGGGGAAAAATGAAACCGAGATCAGAGGTTAGCCATAATCCGACTGAATGTCACTCTGTGCAAACACTAAGGCCGGAATGTTAGCTCCTCGGGAATCGGAGCGAGCGAGGAACGGACCATGGAAAGGTTCGTTGACCTTCGGGCGGGGTTTTATGGTTTCAGGAAGAGTGAGGCCGTAAAAACCTGCCCTAACTATCCATCAGAAACAGAGAAGTTTGAAGTTTATTTATGAGTGTCACATGGGATCCGGCTTGGGTCACTGTCTGTGTGGAGTCTGCACGTTCTCCCTGTGTCTGCATGGGTTTCCTCCGGGTGCTCCGGTTTCCTCCCACTGTCCAAAGATGTGCGGGTTAGGTGTATTGGCCATGCTAAATTGACCCTGGTGTCAGGTGGACTCGCGAGGGTAAATGTGTGGGGTTATGGGGATGGGGCCCCGGTCGGATTGTGGTCGGTGCAGACTTGTTGGGCTGAATGGCCTCCTTCTGCACTGTAGGGATTCTATGATGTAGGCTTACATTAACACTGCAATGAAGTGACTGTGAAAATCCCCTAGTCGCCACACTCCGGCGCTTGTTTGGGAGAATTTAGCATGGCCAATGCACCTAACCAGCACACCCTTCGGACTGTGGGAGGAAACCAGAGCACCCGGAGGAAACCCATGCAGACATTTGCAAACTCCAAGCTGGGAATCGAACCCGGGTCTCTGGCACTATGAGGCAGCAGTGCTAACCACTGTGCCATCGTGCCGCCCATTGATTGATGGACATCGGGTAACTTTCTTAATGTTCATGAGGTAAAGAAAGAGTGGTTTCCACTCACATAAGATGTGACCACCATGCACAAACACCTTTCTTCATTCCTGAAGCATTGGAGTAGAAGGTATTGCCTCTGATTGTTTTCAATTAATTGAGCAAAGAGAAAATCACTGCAATACTTACGTGTTACAATATTTCAGAACTCCGCGAATATCCACCTCTCGAATTATTGCATTTAGTATCGGAACATTCACCAGTTCTGGACCAAGCCCAACCAGAGTCAAAACCCCTCCAGAGCGAGTCGCCTAAGAGACAAAAGGTTCCAAGTTTTGGTGCCGTGCAAATTTAACCAAACATTTACCAATGGATAGATTTTTCAGACTCACAATGGGATAGGAGGTGAAGGCTCTCAATGCAGCAGAGCAGGAGGGTCCTTGTTTCGACATCTGGTCTTTTTTTATATCCATTCATGGGTGTCAATGGTTGGCCCAATATTTATTGTCCATCCGTGGTTGCCCTTGATCTGAGTCAAACACATGTCGGCCGGACCAGGTAAAGACGGCAGATTTGTGGGCAGCACGGCGGCGCAGTGGTTAGCACTGCTGCCTCACAGCGCCAAGGACCCCGGGTTAGATTCCCGGCTTGGGTCACTGTATGTGTGGAGTTTGCACATTCTCCCTGTGTCTGCGCCGGTTCCAAAGATGTGTCAGTTACATTGATTGGCTATGCTAAATTAACCCCAGTGTCAGGGGATTAGCAGGGTAATTATGTGGGGTTACGGGAATAGGGCCTGGATGGGATTGTGGGTTGGTGCAGACTCGATGGGCCACATGGCCTTCTTCTGCACTGTAGGGATTCTATGACTGTGTGGAGTTTGCACATTCTCCCCCGTGTCTGCGTGGGTTTCCTCCGGGTGCTCCGGCTTCTTCCTACTGTCCAAAGATGTGCGGGTTAGGTGGATTGGCCGTGCTAAATTGCCCCTTAATCTCAGGGGGACTAGCGAGGGTAAATGCATGAGTTTTGGGGATAGGGCCTGGGTGGGATTGTGGTCGGCGCAGACTCAATGGGCCGAATGGCCTCCATCTGCATGTATGATTCTATGGCCTATAATTTCCATCCCTAAAGGACAGATATGTTTTTATGACAATCGACAGTGGTTTCATGGTCATCATTAGACTCGTAGGGGTGAATTTTACTGTCCTGCTGCCACGGGGCGAGGGGCGGACCATGGAAACATCTGTTGACCTCGGGTCGGATTTTCCGGTTTCAAGGTGAGCAAGGATCCCACCTGTAATTCCAGAGTTTTATGGATTTCAAATTTCACCATCTGCCGTGGTGGGATTCAGTCCCTGGGCCTCTGGATAACTAGACCAGTGACAGTACCACAATGCCACCACCTCCCCTTGCTCTGTTGAATGAATCACCTGGAGCTAGGGTGGCAACTTTTCTGCTCCATCATCTACGAACGCTGCGCTCACTGACATACATCGGCCCCCAGGTCAACAGTATGCCAAAATTAGAATTTGCATTCTTGCTTTCAAATCCCCGGATGGCCTCACCATGGTCTAACTCTAAACCTCCAGAAAACTTCAACCTTCAGAGAATCGTGTGCAGCTCCAATTCTGGCCTGTTTACATTTCTGATCTCTTGCCCTTGCCTCATTGGTGGCCTCGCTTGCAGCAGTCTAGGCCCTAAGCTTGGAAATTCTGCCACCCCTAAACCTTATCACCTTCTTTTCCTTCATTAAGTGCATCCCTACAGTGCAGAAGGAAAGCCTTCGGCCCATGAACTCTGCACACACTCTCTCCGTGCTATCCCCATAACCCCACACATTTATCCCACTAATCCCCCTATCCCTACACATCTTTGGACACTAAGGGGCAATTTAGCATGGCCAATCCACCTAACCTGCACATCTTTGGACACTAAGGGGAAATTTAGCACGGCCAATCCATCTAACCTACACACCTTTAGACACTAAGGGGCAATTTAGCACGGCCAATCCACCTAACTTACACATCTTTGGACACTAAGGGCCTATTTAGCATGGCCAATCCACCTAACTTACACATCTTTGGACACTAAGGGCCTATTTAGCATGGCCAATCCACCTAACCTACACATCTTTGGACACTAAGGAGCAATTTAGCATGGCCAATCCACCTAACCTGCACATCTTTGGGAGCGTGGGAGGAAACCGGAGAACGTGCAGACTCCACGCAGTCACCCGAGGCTGGAATTGAACCTGAGTCCCTGGTGCCATGAGGCAGCTGTGTTAAGCACTGCCACCGTGCTGTCCAATGATGCAGTAATATTGCCTCTGCAGGAGCAGATTATTATAATAAGGCACAACAAAGTTGCATCATTTTTCATTGGCTGTGGAGACTTGGCCAACATTCGTACTCCAGTGAGCTGAGTTGCAAGTGGCGATTATCAGCGTCTTAGTTTTGTGATTTTTTTTTATTCATTCATGAGACATGGGCATCGCTGGCTGGCCAGGATTTAGTGCCCATCCCTAGTTGCCCTGGGAGGACATTTAAGAGTCAACCACATTGCTGTGGCTCTGGAGTCACATGTAGGCCAGACCAGGTAAGGACAGCAGATTTCCTTCCCTAAGGACATTAGTGAACCAGATGGGTTTTTCCGACAATGGTTTCATCGGTAGATTCTTAATTCCAGATATTTTTAAATCAAATTCAAATTCCACCATCTGCCGTGGCGGGATTCGAACCCGGGTCCCCAGAACATCAGCTGAGTTTCTGAATCAATAGTCTGGCGATAATACCACTAGGCCAGGCCATCTCCTGCTCTTACCGCTTATTTCAAGCTTCAGTTTTGTGCGCTTTTCTTTAATTTTGACTCACCGTTTTCGCTTCTTGCTTTGCATAGTTTCTTGCCCAGGAATGTAGATCTCTGATGATAAACCCCTCATTCAGCTGCTAATTTGTACAGCTACAGTACTTACGTAGACGCCGGCCTGGACACAGTGCTCCACCCCGGTGCATTCGATGGTTATGTCCGGCATTGAACCAAGAGTGGCCTTCACTTTCTGGGCCAGCTCCTGAGGTGTCTCTTTGTCCACTTTGACTGTAAAGTCAGCGCCCAACTCCTTGGCTTTCTCCAATCGCTTGCTTGACAAATCTTTAAAAACAATAGGTGTATAAGATGATGAGGGGCATGGATAGAGTGGATAAGGAGCAGCTGTTCCCCTTAGTTGAAGGGTCAGTCACGAGGGGACATAGGTTCAAGGTGAGGGGCAGGAAACTAATGATCACGTTAAAGAAACTGCTAATAGGTAAGTGTGGTTCTGGCTTAGGAGGGCAGGGCCTTATCAATTGGCCTTTTGTTCTTGAAAGTAATCTAACCAAAATGTAACAATACAGCTATGCCCTTATTGGCTAACAGAAGTATGTGGATGTATCTCCGATGGGTATGACTGAAAAACTGTTTTGTAAGTCGGACAGAGACTCACGAACCCATGCTGGATGCGCACGGTCTTGCGATCTCTCCTCCGATGCAATAAAGAAGGCTTTCGGAGAAACCTGGGTCTCTTCAGTTTTAGATCCGACCTCCAAAAAACGAACTCTACAATTGGCGAGCCAGCCAGGAGCCCAAACGCATAGTACTGGTCGACCGGCGTCAGCGATTGAGACGGGGCGAGGAAGGACAGAGACGGACGGCGTTACAAGGTAAGATTAACCTTGGTTCCTCTCTACCATCCTGTGCTTCTATCTCAATCCCTTCGGCCAACTAGTAACTATCCTACGGGCTCCTCGAATCTGGACATAAGACAGTCGGAGAGACACAGGTAACAAGAAAGTGGAGGGTTCGAGTCCCCCACATGTGCCTGGAGGTTAGAATCCACAGGTTTACAATTGACGAGCTAATACGAAAGGGTTCAAGTCCCCAGTAGGAAATAAGTGGGTTGACAAGAAAGAGGTTCGAGTCCTCAGGGAATTAGGCAGTTAACTTCGTGATCGTGGGGGTTCGAGTCCCTGTAACGATTGAAATCTAATAGAACTGCACGACCTTTAATGAAACGAAAGCTACAAACAAAAAGCAGCCAAAACCTTCACTAATGATTCGGGCTGACAAAGTGGCCGAATAAAAAAGTCACCAGTTTTTCAAATCGTCAGCCTACTGAATGCAGGGACGTAAAGCCAATCAGAGCACATCCTAGGTTACCTTAAAAAAAGGTAGGGATACAAATGAATTGGATAATATAACGTGCACAGTAATACTAGGACTGATGCAATTGAAACATGCATTGCATTTAGTGCTGACACTTCTGGACTGTATCTCTTAAGGGTACTAACTGGAGCAGTTCCAATTACATCAGGAGGGTTGTGACCTGCATGTGGATTTGCTCGGCAAATCTACAGGGATTCTAATGCATTTTATCAATTATCTTAAAAGCAAATTTGTTCAGGTAAATTTACATCAGTGTAGGGGGGGGACGGGGTCTGGAACGCATCATTCAAAGGAAAAAAAACTTCATGATGCATTCACTTTGCAGTTTGATTGTAATTTTTTTTTTGGCTCTTGTTGTTTCGCAGGCGAACCAACTCTGGGAACGCTCAACAGCTGAAAACTAGGCTCCCCTCACTATAAAAGCAAAGCACAGCGCTAACAAAAACAAGACTCAAAAGTGCTCTTTCTTATTTGTTTTTTGGGGAACAGCAACTTAAAAAATCATAGAAATCATAGAAATCATAGAAACCCTACAGTGCAGAAGGAGGCCATTCGGCCCATCGAGTCTGCACCGACCACAATCCCACCCAGGCCCTACCCCCACATATTTTAACCGCTAATCCCTCTAACCTACACATCCCAGGACTATAAGGGGCAATTTTTTTTTTAACCTGGCCAATCAACCTAACCCGCACATCTTTGGACTGTGGGAGGAAACCGGAGCACCCGGAGGAAACCCACGCAGACACAAGGAGAACGTGCAAACTCCTATGTGCAAATCGTTGACAGTTTCTTTTTATTCAAGACTTTTTTTTAAAAAGGGGGTCACTGACTCTTTCCCCCCATCCTCTGGGAATTGGATGTTTGAGTGGATGGCACCTTGAGGGAGGGGGGGAATTGGAACAGTTTTTTTTAAAAACCAGGGACAGTGTCAAGCTTGAAAATTTGAATCTACTTTTTTTTTTAAAGCCATTGAGCGATGAATGGGTGCTGTTTCTTTGAGAGGGACGCGGTCCCTTTAAATGCTCTCAAGACTCCCTGACGCCGGGGATCGCCGCCGTTGAGTTGAATGGGGAAACTAGTGGCGTCACGTGACGCTGCCTGGCTTTTTTAAAAGGCAGTAAGAAGTCTCACAACACCAGGTTAAAGTCCAACAGGTTTATTTGGTAGCAAATGGTATTTGCTACCAAATAAACCTGTTGGACTTTAACCTGGTGTTGTGAGACTTCTTACTGTGTTCACCCCAGTCCAACGCCGGCAACTCCACATCATTTTTTAAAAGGGGCAACGCACCCACTCGCCACAATGCACTGCGCCTTCTCTCAAAGTGGCAATGACTTCTCTTTCTGAAAGGGGTGGGACCCACCAACTTGATGTCGGGGGTTTTTTTTTTAAGCGCCAGTTTTTATTTGTTTTAAAATGGGAACAATGTTTGGGGTTAGTTTTACCAGCGCAAAATCTTCAAAGGGATTTTTTTTTTTTTAATTGAGAATGTTTGTGCTTTGAAAATTGGATGAAGGCAGTTTTATCAAATGGACAGGGATCTTGGTTTGTGCACTCCCCCCCCCTCTGCCTTCCTAATGGAGCTTTTATCATTGCCATCCTGTGCATCCGGTCTGCGGAATTGGAGTAGCGATTTTAACTCTTTTTTTTTGAGCAGCCGAAAGTTGCGCTCTGATTCCCGTGAGAATTTCCGCGGTGGGATTTTCCCTTTAACTTGCATTCGGTTCCAGTTACCGCTGGACAGCCCCTGGGCCACTGAATTTCAATGCCTGGGCCATTCAGACTGTGCTTCCCGAAGCAGCATTAGCCCAAACCAGTGTTGCAATTTTTTAATTCTGTAAATAAAGATTATATATAGCTTTAAGGTTCAGGCCCCATTTATATATCCTGTCTTTTCCTTGCACGGCCGTAAGCATGGGGATACCACGAAGACTTTCTTCCGATAATGGGCCACACTTTATTGGAAAGATCAACCAAGAACTATGCTCTGTGCTTAAAATTAACCAACAATTCCACTGCTCCCATCACCCAAGGGCCGCGGGGATGGTGGAACGCGCAAATGGAATCCTTAAGAAATCCTTTGGAAGAAATAATAGTAAATTGGAATATTATTTAAATGGAGAAAAATTACATCGTGCGATTGTGCAGAGGGACCTGGGGGTCCTTGTGCACGAATCGCAAAAACTCAGTCTGCAGGTGCAGCAGGTGATCAAGAAGGCGAATGGAATGGTGGCCTTTATCGCGAGGGGGATAGAATATAAAAGCAGGGAGGTCTTGCTGCAACTGTACAAGGCACTGGTGAGGCCGCAACTGGAGTACTGTGTGCAGTTTTGGTCCCCTTATTTGCGAAAGGATATAGTGGCCTTGGAGGGAGTGCAGAGAAGGTTCACCAGGTTGATACCGGAGATGAGGGGTGTAGCTTATGAGGAGAGATTAAACAGATTGGGTCTGTACTCGTTGGAGTTTAGAAGGATAAGGGGTGATCTTATAGAGACCTATAAGATAATGAAGGGGCTGGATAGGGTAGAGGTGGAGAGATTCTTTCCACTTAGAAGGGAAACCAGAACTAGAGGGCACAGCCTCAAAATAAGGGGGGGCCGGTTCAGAACAGAGTTGAGGGGGAACTTCTTCTCTCAGAGGGTAGTGAATCTCTGGAATTCTCTGCCCATTGAAGTGGTGGAGGCTTCCTCGTTGAATATGTTTAAATCACGGGTAGATAGTTTTCTGATCGATAAGGGAATTAGGGGTTATGGGGAGCAGGCGGGTAAGTGGAACTGATTCGCTTCAGCTCAGCCATGATCTTGTTGAATGGCGGGGCAGGCTCGAAGGGCCAGATGGCCTACTCCTGCTCCTATTTCTTATGTTCTTATGTTCTTAAGGATAAGCTAACCAAACTCACCCTTGAGACAGGACTGAATTGGCTAAAGGTCCTCCCATTGGCACTCTATCATATGCGCATTACCCCCCCATACCGGTACCGGTTTAAATGCCGCTGAGATAATATATGGGCGCCCACTTAGAGCCCCATGGAATAGCGCTACACCTCCTCCTCCCCAGATAGATCGACACATCATGTCTGACCAACTCCAGCAATATTTTAAACAATTGACGATGTCTCTTAAGTTTTTACACACTCAGGTGAAGGAATCTACCAGGCCTCCACCCAACAAGGACGGAGATTGGGAAGGAGTCGAAACCGGGGACTGGGTGCTGATTCGTGACTGGGAACGACCCAAACTAGGACCTCGCTGGAGAGGACCCTTCCAAGTTCTGCTACAGACCCCAACCACGGTGAGGGTGAAAGGGCAGGAAAGATGGATACATCTGAATGACTGTAAGCATTGGACAGCTTGATCACATCCAGAATGACTAATGAAGAAAGACCTGTCAACTTCAAAAACCAGGATCTCAGACTTTTTCTGGACTTTCTAACTGTTCCTCCCCAACGCTTTTAGATTGTTATAAAAAGTGGGATCTTATTGTTGCTCTCGCCCTCGCTGCAGGTAACAGTTGAAGGAAATTGGAGTTAGTATAAAGGGAATGGGCTTGTGGGTAAAGGTGCTAGTTCTAGTGGCTCTAGTCCTTGAGTCAGAAGCTAGAACCATTATTTGCAAGGCTAATCAATCCAACCAGGTACATCATTGAGAAGAGGAAAGGGTTAAAATTGGGATGCGTAACTAGAAATCGGTTGAGGGATAAACTGATTTTGGAAAGGGCCTGAGGCGAGGGCGACAAGCGAAACTAATGATCAGGTTAAAGAAACTGCTAATAGGTAATTGTGGTTCTGGCTTAGGAGGGCAGGGCCTTATCAACTGGCCTTTTGTCCTTGAAATTAATCTAATCAGAAACTTTAATAGCTGTGTCTTTACGTGGCTATTGCTTTTGTTCTTGAAAGTAATCTAATCAAAATGTAACAATACAGCTATGCCCTTATTGGCTTACAGAAGTATGTGGATGTATCTCCGTCGGGTATAACTGAAAAACTGTTTTGTAAGTCGGACAGAGACTCACGAAGCCATGCTGGATGTGCATGGTCTTACGATCTCTCCTCCGATGCAATAAAGAAGGCTTTCAGAGAAACCTGTGTCTCTTCAGTTTTTGATTCGACTTCCGAAAAACGAACTCGACACCGGGGCTGTGAGGCAGCAGTGCTAACCATTGTGCCACCGTGCAGGAAGCTGAAGGGAAGGACATGTGATCTAGGAATAGATTGAAACACGTGCGCTTGTGCCTTACCACAAATCACGATCCGATCTGCCCCCATCGTCTTGGCGACAAGCAGGTTCACGAGTCCGATTGTCCCTGTGATAATAGATAAAGAACGTTTCAGATCAAAGATAATACAGCCAGACAGAAGACGGTACGAGCGCTGCGGCAAGGAGTTATGTGAGGTATTTGACACAAAGAGAAGAAGGTGCATTTCTGTAGCGCCCGCCGCAGCCTCAGAACATCCCAAAACACCTTGCAGCCAATGCAGTCAATCTGAGAGGTCATCACTGTTGTAATGAGGCAAACTTTTGATTTGATTTGTTTTATTATTATCACATGTATTCGTATACAGTGAAAAGTATTGTTTCCTGCACGCTAAACAAAGCATACCGTTCATAGAGAAGGAGAGAGTGCAAAACGCAGTGTTACAGTGTGCTAGCTAGTGTGCAGAGAAAGATCAACTTAATGCGAGGTAGGTCCATTCAAAAGTCTGACGGCAGCAGGGAAGAAGCTGTTCTTGACTCGGTTGGTACATGACCTCAGACTTTTGTATCTTTCTCCCAATGGAAGAAGGTGGAAGAGAGGATGTCCGGGGTGCGTGGGGTCCTTGATTATGCTGGCTGCTTTGCTGAGGCAGCCGCAAGTGTAGACAGAATCGATGGATGGCCAATCCACCTAACCTGGACACTAAGGGGCAATTTAACATGACCAATCCACCTAACCTGCACAGCTTTGGACACTAAGGGGCAATTTAGCATGGCCAATCCACCTAACCTACACATCTTTGGATTGGGGGAGGAAACCCACGCAGACACGGGGAGAATGTGCAAATTCCATACAGACAGTGAGCCGAGCCGGGAATTGAACCCGAGTCCCTGGTGCTGTGAGGCAGCTGTGCTCACCACTGTGCCACCGTGCCACCCCAATTCTTGAGTGATAGAATCATCAACCTATGACTCAAGAATTGGGGCGGCACGATGACACAGTGGAAACAGGCCCTTCAGCCCAACTTGTCCATGCCGCCCCTTTTTTTGACCCCTAAGCTCGTCCCAATTGTCTGCGTTTATAGAGTCAGAGTGTTACTGTCCACACATCCCAACGCCTGGGATTGTCCTCTTGACAGGCTGAGCTCTTGAACGTATCAGAAATGGCGATGGCTTACATTGGGAAAGATGAGAAATCATGAAAAGAGAGGACCATCTGAGGGGAGCTTGCTCGCTCCTCCGTAGACACATTACCTGCTCCACAGATGAAGACCTTGCTGCCCATTGTCACTCCCGCTCTGCGACAGGCGTGTATCGCAACAGAAATTGGCTCAACCATCGCTCCTTCCTCATAGCTCACAGATTCGGGAAGCCTGCAACAAGGAGACATACCAAACATGAAAGCAGCCCAATCTACTGACATGAATAATGACGATAAGCTGCTGTGGTTTGGCACCAGTCCACAGTTTGAGCAAGCCTAATTTGCGAATGTGGGCAGGCGTCGCGATTTGGATCTGAACATTTTTCCCCTGGAGCGTAGAAGGCTGAGGGGTGATCTTATAGCGGTCTATAAAATAATGAGGGGCACAGATCAGCTAGATAGTCAACATCTTTTCCCAAAGGTAGGGGAGTCTAAAACTAGAGGGCATAGGTTTAAGGTGAGAGGGGAGAGATACAAAAGGGTCCGGGGGGGGCAATTTTTTCACACAGAGGGTGGTGAGTGTCTTTTATTTTGTCTTTTAAAAAGTGTTTAGACAGTTACATGGGTACAGAAGGATATGGGCCAAATGCGGGCAATTGGGACTAGCTTAGTGGTTAACAAAAAGGGGGTGGCATGGATAAGTTGGGCCAAAGGGTCTGTTTCCATGCTGTAAACCTGTAAAACTCTATCACTCTATTTCTTACTTTACTCAGTGACACCGAGATGTGCAGTATCCACGTTCCGTTCACCTCTTACCAGGGGGCAGTACGGTGGCACAGTGGTTAGCACTACTGCCTCTCAGTACCAGGGACCTGGGTTCAATTCCCGGCTTCGGGGTCACTGTCTGTGTGGAGTTTGCACGTTCTCCCCGTGTCTGCGTGGGTTTTCTCCCACAGTCTGAAAGACGTGCGGGTTAGGCGCAGTGTCCCAAACAGTTGCGGGAGTGTGGTGACTAGGGGAATTTCACAGTAACTTCATTGCAGTGTTAATGTAAGCCGACTTGTGACACTAATAAATAAACTTTAACTTTACTTTTACACTGTGCTCACTGACCTCCGCTGACTGCCTCAATTTCAAATCCTTCCGTGGCTTTGACCCTCCCGACCTATGTGATCTCCTCCAGCCCCAAAAAACCCTCCGAGGGTCTAAACAGAAACTGCTGTAAAATCTCATGTGGGTCTGACAGCATTTGTGGAGAGAGAATCGAGCCAAGGTTTTGAGTCAGGGTGACCCTTCATCAGAGCTGTAGACAAGGAAACTAGGACAAGATTTATACTGTGAGGCTGTAATTGATCGGACTGGCGGAGACAACAAGGCAAAGGGAATGTAAATGGTGGTGATTAAAGGCCGGGAATGGTGCTAATAGCGTCCATAAAGAGATCAGAATGTGTAAAAGGCAGGACGCAGTGTAGGAATGTGGCAGTTGGCCCTAGTGGGGTGGGGGAGAGGGGGGTAAACAAGATCGGGAAGCGAGATGTTAGAAGTGGAAAAATAAAAATAAGAATATAAAAGTAATAAAAATGAATCAATAGGATGAAAAGAAGAAATGAAGTAAAATGAATGGAAATGGGGCGATGGTGGAGGAGAGAGTTTATGCTCTGAAGTTGTTGAACTCAATGTTCAGTCCAGAAGGCTGTAAAGTGCCCAGTTGGAAGATGAGCTGCTGTTCCTCCAGTTTACGCCGGGCTTCACTGGAAGCAAAGCTTCACTGGGCGGCACAGTGGGTTAGCACTGCTGCCTCACAGCGCCAGGGACCCAGGTTCGATTCCCAGCTTGGGTCACTGTGTGTGTGGAGTTTGCACGTTCTCCCCTGAGTCTGCGTGGGTTTCCTCCGGGTGCTCCGGTTTCCTCCCACAGTCCCAAAGATGTAGGTGGATTGGACATTCTAAATTGCCCCTTAGTGTCAGAGGGACTAGCTAGGGTAAGTGCATGGGGATAGGGTTGGGTGGGATTGTGGTCGGTGCAGACGTGATGGGCCGAATGGCCTCTTTCTGCTCTGCGTGGATTCAATGAATTTCTGTTTGTGTTTTGCCGCATCCACAGTATTTTGCCTTTACCCTCTTGTTTCAGATTGTAGCCCTCCTCTGATTTTGGCTGCTTGAGCAGCCCCCTGACCACCCCACACAACCCCCTGATTTTAATCACCCCACCTTCAGCTGCCATGCATAAGGAACATAAAGTTAGCATGCGAGTACAGCACGCAATTTGGAAGGCAAACACTAGCCTTTATTGCAAAGGATTTGCAGTACAAGAATAAATAAGTCTTTCGACAATTTTGCAGAGAGCTTTGGTAAGACTGTGCCTGGAACACTGCGGGCAGTTGCAGCCTCCATACTTAAGGAAGGACATACCCGTGTTGCACACGGTGCAGCAAAGCTTCATTATATTAGTCCCTGGGAGGAAAAGTTTGTCCTACTGAGTCTGAGTAAATTGCATCCATATACTCTGGAGTTTAGAACAATGAAAGGTGATTTCATTGAAACTTATGTAACCCCTGCTGATCACTATATGGGGCTACTATTTAACTGTTCGATTTACAGGATCCTGAATTCCTAGCGGTTGATGGTGAGCTGGCTAAATTTCCTGTTTGCCCATAAATGCCAGTACAGGCTTGCATGGAAAGGATTTGAGTATGTTTAGCGCGGTGCCTCCAAAAATGTTATTGAGATAAACCTTATAATGAGAAAAGGTTTGGAACAACAAGGTAAACGGGATAACAAAAAAATTTAATAACAAATATAATTAGCAGATATAAACAAGTAAAGAATCCCAACTGAAGATTTTCCAATTAACAGTTTCAACCTGAGAAATGTTCAGAATATCACCAAGCACTTTGAATTTTAAACGTTGGGGCCCATCCGTTGGTGCACATCTGAAGGAAACCACATTCTGTTACCGTTCCTGTCTGATAGTACTCACTTAATCCCAACACACACACACAGTCCAGACGGGTCTACGAGAGGGAAGATGATGGAGCAAGCACACGAGGCAGAGGTGCCGCGAGCTATCTGTGTAGTAACGCAGGTCCAGTGCGCTGAAGGCTGTCCTCCTCGGCAGTCATGAAAAACCAAGCAGTTCTACCTGAGAAAGATTCACTTCGAACTGACTTTTTACTGCCTCTGAAAAGCTTCTCTTCAAAAAACGTGGCTGTCCCTCTTCTGCACACTCCCTCCTCAGCTCTGCAGCTGCTTCACTTCCTGGTGCCTTTTTTTTCTTCCCGCCCCCAGAGCAATCCCATTGGCCCAGCCCACATCACTCAACCAACAGCATCCTGTTCACAGCACCCGCCCGGCAAACAGGACACTGAAACCCACAAGGGACAAAGAACACTAGTAAACGTCTTCCCCACAAATTTTCCTCAGTCCCTTACATTCTCCCCCCACCAAAAATACAGCATGCCCCCATGGTGAAGTACATGACATAGGACCCAGTTAACCAATTACACTATGTACCTTATAGTGTGATGACTGGTATAATAGTGGGTGAAAAGAGTGAACACTTGTATGTCCTACTACTACAGACTTTGCACACGGCTCTCCCAGCTTTGTATAATGGAAACGGTCTGCTGGCTTTCTCTCTCTCTCTGTGATCTCCTTATCTCTGGTTCTGGATTGGCTATGTTAGATGTGTCTGTAAGTGCCCTCAACAGAACGGTCTGATTCTACTTCCCTTTGCTCAGTTACTACCTCTTCTATCACAACAGGTAGCCCTTCTGAAGATTCTGAGCTCGCTGCGACTTCTGTCACTTCTGTAGCATTTGTGGGGGGATTGGACTCTGTAGGTATGACATCCTGTTCCGGTTGTTCACAGATTCCCTCCGGATTGTCAATGATCAGGTCCTCTGGGTAATGTCCATACTCTGACTCTGAGTCTGAAGAGTTTTGATCTCCCAGGGGCACATCAGCTGCGGAGTCATCTTTGTGAACCTCAGGAGTTTGATTCCTTTCTTTTGCTTTTCTGCGCCTGAGGGCTCTTGGAGAGGGAGTAGGCTTTGAGTCATCTCAGTGCTCAATTGGACCTCTTGTCCCAGGGGCAAAATATGATTTCGGTGCATTACCTTAATGGTTTTAGACGATAAACAGGAAGATCAGACATTTGACTCTCAACCACATAAGGATTTGCACTCCACCGATCAGCAAGCTTCTGTTTCCCTTTCAGGCCAAGGTTTCGAATGAGGACTCTATCCCCAGGCTTCAAGCAATGGTAGCGCACTCTCTGGTCATACCTCTCTTTGTTACTTTGGTTCATTTTAGCGGAAGTGGCTTGGGCCAACTGATAGGCTGCTTGCAGCTCTTTCTTCATCTTAGACACATACTGCAAGTGGGAAGTTGTTGAGGTCCCATCCGCTGACACGCCAAAGCAAACGTCCACAGGAAGTCTGGCTTCCCTCCCGAACATTAAAAAGTAGGGTGAATACCCGGTAGCTTCATTTGGGGTACAGTTGTACGCGTGGACCAGATGTGCAATGTGCTGACTCCATTTGGACTTTTGACTGGGCTCAAGAGTTCCTAGCATGTTCAACAGGGTTCTATTGAACCTCTCTGGTTGAGGGTCACCTTGTGGGTGGTATGGTGAAGTTTTTGATTTCCTCACACCCAACATGGTCAACATCTCCTTCACCAACTGGCTTTCAAAATCCCAACCCTGGTCTGAATGTATGCGAGTTGGTAGGCCGTAGTGAATGAAGTATTTCTCCCATAGAGTTCTGGCAACCGTTATGGCTCTCTAAACCTTGGTTGGGAATGCTTGTGCATACCGAGTGAAGTGGTCAGTGACTACCAACACATTGCGGGAATCAGGTTCTATGAAGAGAAAGTCAATGCATACAAGATCCATAGGGCCTGAACTTTGGATGTGGGAAAGTGGTGCTGCTCTCTGTGGCAGAGTCTTTCTCTTAATGCAGCGTTCACATGTCTTGCAGTATGTCTCTACGTCTAGCTTCACGCGGGGCCAGAAGAATCTGTCACAGACGAGTGCATAGGTCTTGTCAAATCCCAGATGTCCATTGTTGTCATGCAGTGACTTCAGAATCATACGGTGGAACTTCTTGGGGAGCACAAGCTGTCGCTGTAAGCGTAGGTCAGACTGTTTGACTGTCCTGTAAAGCAGACCCTGCTCGATTGACCACTTCCCCCACTCTCGTTTCAGAAGTGTAAGATCAGGATGGTTTGTCTGTATTTGACTTGCCGGTGCCTTCTGATTGACAGCTAGCCATATTTCTCCTATACACGGGTCGCTTTTCTGAGCAGCTTGAAGCTCTGCTGGACTGAAAGTGGGCAGCTGATCAGCTACTACTGCAACGGTATGACAGAAAGCCTTGGGAACTGCCGACACATGAGCTCCTATTTGTTCGATCACACATGGATAGGAGTGTCCTGCTCGTGTGCTACTCGACACCGTCTGACAGAGAGCCCGCACTCCTGGAACTGGGATTTCTTGCCATTCATCATCTGGTGTCATGCTGTCATGTGGACGTCGAGACAACGAGTCTGCGTCAAGGTTATGCCGGCCTGGTCTATACTTAAGGCTAAAGTTGTAGGTGGACAGTGCTGAGAGCCAGTGATGACCAGTGGCATCCAGTTTAGCTGACGTTGTGACGTAGGTCAGGGG
Organism: Mustelus asterias; assembly: GCF_964213995.1. Lineage (NCBI taxonomy): Eukaryota > Metazoa > Chordata > Chondrichthyes > Carcharhiniformes > Triakidae > Mustelus > Mustelus asterias. Next base: position 8,247,412 of record NC_135829.1, read on the forward strand.
ATTGTTGTCCGTTCTGACTTGTACAGTAGCTCCGTAAAGATAGTCATGTAGCTTATCCACAATAGCCCACTTGAGAGCTAAAAACTCCAGTTTGTGTGCTGGATAGTTTTTCCTCAGATGGCGAGAGACTTCTGCTGATGAATGCAACTGGGCGTAGACCATCATCATGCTCTTGGTATAAGACACCACCTAGTCCGTCCAGGCTAGCATCCACGTGCAGAATGTAAGGCTTCTGTGGATCTGCGAACGCCAATACAGGTGCTTTGGTGAGCCGGGTCTTGAGTCCTTGGAAAGCAGGTTCGCATTGCTCACTCCACCAAGAGCCAAAGGGTTCAGAAGGCTTGAAGTAAGTCTTGTCAGGTGAGTTTGCAGTCTGACTCCCCTTGGAGCGGGGATGGGGAGGATATCCTTGAAGGAGTCCGTTGAGGGGACGGCAGAGTTTGGAGAAGTCCTTGACAAAGTGGCGATAGTAGCCACAAAATCCAAGGAAGGATCTGAGCTCTGTCACCGTTTGGGGTCTTGGCCAGGAGACAACAGCCTCTACCTTGGATGGGTCTGTCGCTATTCCGTCCTGCGACACTACATGTCCAACATAGGTGACAGAAGTCCTGCCAAACTGGCACTTGTCAAGCGACAGCTTCAGACCTTCTTCTTGGAGCCGGTCAAGCACTTTGAGCAACCGCTCCTCGTGTTCTTCGAGGGTTCGTCCAAACACAATGAGATCATCCAGGTACACCAACACCTCCAGAAAGTCCATGTCGCCGACAGTATGTTCCATGACTCTCTGAAAAGTGGCCGGTGCTCCGGAAATTCCCTGAGGCATGCGTTCGAACTGATAAAAACCCAACGGGCAGATAAAAGCAGTCTTCTCCTTGTCAGCCTCACTCATGGGTATTTGATAGTACCCGCTCCTCAGGTCGAGGACTGTGAACCATTTACTCCCAGACAAGCAGTGAAGAGCGTCTTCTATCCTTGGGACAGTGTACTGGTCCGGTATTGTTCGAAGGTTAAGGGTTCGGTAGTCCACGCACATTCGTACCTTCCCTGACTTCTTGCGTACGACTACTATTGGCGATGCGTAGGGATTACGCGATTCAGAGATGATGCCATGGCTCTGTAGTTCCTGTAGGTGCTGGCGCACATCCTCAAAGTCAGCAGGCGACAAGCGACGTGACCTCTCTCGGAAGGGCCTTGCATCCTTCAGTCTTATTTCACGTCTGGTGCTTTTAGAACAACCTACATCCCACTCGTGCTGAGAGAAAACCTCTTTCCTCTCCATAATTCTCTCACAGAGACGCCTCCTTGCCTCCTCTGGCATCGGAGAGGCTCCAAAATCAAAAGAGGAAGGGGTCAGTTCGATTGCAGCTTTATCCGCACACTGTGCCCTCGGCAGAGGAACAGGGGCTACTGGAAAAATATGGGCTACTGGAGTCCCACGTTTCAAGGAGATTTCTCTGGATGACAGGTTCTTCACAGTCACAGTAATGCGTCTGCTGGAAACAACTGATGCAAGATGAATCTCAGGCCTCACCCACAACTCTTCAGGGGAAAAAGTGTCAATAGGCTGATCTATCAATGCTCGCTGGTCTGTGAAATCACCAGGAAACCTTGGGAGGCCAGTGACTTTAAACACTTGTCCTGGTTGCAAGGTGATTGGCTTGTGCTGGGTAAACCACACAGTACCATGCTTGTCTACCCCTTCTGTTGTTTCAGACTGGGTGAGTGTCTCATAAGCTTCTCGGAGGACGGGGTGTATGGTCAAAGTACCCAAGAGGCGTTCTCCTGCCTGTTCTTTACAGGACTCCACCAACTCTCTCACCAGCCAGGTATTAGTCCCCACCAGCACGGCAATGTTGTTATCTTTCACAGGGTCAGGACATACTAAGGCCAAAGTGTCAACTGTCTGCGGCACTCCGGTTACAGCAGCAGTGAACTTGAGTTGTAAGGACAGGTAGCCATCATATGGGTATTGGTGAGAGCTTAAACCCCATATTTCCAGGTCTTCAAGTGGCTGGAGAGGTAAGTGTTTCAGGTAGGTGTCGTAGAAGTTGCGATACAAAATGGTTACTTGGGAGCCACTGTCAAGCAAAGCTCTTGCATAAACTCCTTCTATTTGCACAGGTACACCAGAGATGGGCCCCACTAATCCTGCAGGTAACTGTTTTGAGCCTTGCTTCGCTGGGGGTGGACAGTGGGTGGAACGTATTTCACACGGAACCAAGCACCGTTCCTTCACCTGGCTCCTGAGAAGTTTCCCTGCTGTCTGTTTGCTTTGATCAGCTTCTGATTCACTTTCCTCAGATCCTCGAGTTCTTTGCACCCTCTCCTTGTATGCCCATCTTGCCCACACCTGTAGCAAACGATTCCTGCCGGTAGTGGTTTGGACATTTTCACTCGGGGCGACGTGTCTCGAACAGCAGCTTCTGGCGCCTGCTGTACGGACCCAGTCCTTGCTGTCGTACTTTCAGATGTGGGGGTAACTGGAACGGCGCTCAACAGTCTGGCCACCTGAGAAGTCAGTTCCCTTACCTCATTTCGTAGGCTGTTCAACTCAGCCGTAACTGAGGACTGCGGTACACTGGCGGTGGCAGTAGCTTTCACCCCTTCTCTGGCGCTAATCCAATTTTCTTCCTCTCTTACCTCCCGCATCAGCTGGAAGAAGGAAGGGGGTTTGTCCAGGGTGTGGCTCATCCTTACACGCAGAGCAACCATGTCTCGAGCGAGTGCACCCTTGACCAGCTGTTCCATCCGAGCTCGATTCATGTCTGCAGCCGTAATTCCTCCCTTAAGAAGAGCACGATGGAGAAGTGTGGCAAGGCGATATAGAAAAGCAGAGAGTTTTTCTCCTTCATCCTGGTAAGTGTGTCTGAACTTGGCCAAGATGTCGGCTCCACTCTCTGTGGTGCCATAAGCTGTGTCCAGAGCAGATAAATAATTGGTGGCCGTAGCAGTGGGAGTGCTAACTTTCAAAATCGGACGATGTCAGCAGCAGGCCCTTTTAAACTCTCCACTATACGCTGTCTCTTGGCAGCGTCAGTGCATTGCCACTCATTGATCATCTGGGTAGCCTGCTCCATCCAGGCATCATATTCTTCCTCACCTGGGGGTACAGGTTTCAGTCCTGAAAACAGTCTCAGCTTTCTGTAGCTAGGCCCATCGGTAGACACTTGGTTGCACTTGTCCACCAGTTTGCCAATAGCAGTCACTAAATCCATGTTCACATCCACTTTGGGAGCTCGATTTTCTGATACTATGGCCTGAAAATCCTCCATTGACTTGCCTTCCTGTTGTAGTAGTAACAACAGCTTTGGATGGAAAGCGTCCTCTTCAGGAACAGCATCCTGTGTGACAAGGCTTTCTAGCGTATGCACAGCCCATGGCCCAGGTTCTCCTTCAATACCTACATCTGGAGGTACAGTGTCAGGGGTTAAATCAATGCTAGTCTCCACTAGTATGAACAACTGTGTGCCAGTAGAATCCCCACGGCGACCACAAATCTTGGTGCGACCAAAGACTTTCACTGTGTTTAAGACCCTAGCAATGGTCTCCTCACTAGTATCTATTGGCACATTGCTCAGTAATATGCCACGAGAAAGGCAGATATTCTTTTGGCGGCTCCAGTCAGCAGCCTGAGAAAAATCCATTGTCTTAAGTGAGCTCCGAACACTGTAAAACTTTTCCTGTTGTAATTACTGGGTTAACTGTTACTGACTGACGGGGAAAAAATTATTTGACCTGTCTGGTAAACAGGAATGATCCCAGCGGTGCCTCCAAAAATGTAACCCCCTGCTGACCACTATATGGGGCTACTATTTAACTGTTCGATTTACAGGATCCTGAATTCCTAGCAGTTGATGGTGAGCTGGCTAAACTTCCTGTTTACCCATAAATGCCAGTACAGGCTTGCATGGAAAGGATTTGAGTATGTTTAGCGCGGTGCCTCCAAAAATGTTATTGAGATAAACCTTATCATGAGAAAAGGTTTGGAACAACAAGGTAAACGGGATAACAAAAAAATTTAATAACAAATATAATTAGCAGATATAAACAAGTAAAGAATCCCAACTGAAGATTTTCCAATTAACAGTTTCAACCTGAGAAATGTTCAGAATATCACCAAGCACTTTGAATTTTAAACGTTGGGGCCCATCCGTTGGTGCACATCTGAAGGAAACCACATTCTGTTACCGTTCCTGTCTGATAGTACTCACTTAACCCCGACACACACACACAGTCCAGACGGGTCTACGAGAGGGAAGATGATGGAGCAAGCACACGAGGCAGAGGTGCCGCGAGCTATCTGTGTAGTAACGCAGGTCCAGTGCGCTGAAGGCTGTCCTCCTCGGCAGTCATGAAAAACCAAGCAGTTCTACCCGAGAAAGATTCACTTCGAACTGACTTTTCACTGCCTCTGAAAAGCTTCTCTTCAAAAAACGTGGCTGTCCCTCTTCTGCACACTCCCTCCTCAGCTCTGCAGCTGCTTCACTTCCTGGCGCCTTTTTTTTCCTCCCGCCCCCAGAGCAATCCCATTGGCCCAGCCCACATCACTCAACCAACAGCATCCTGTTCACAGCACCCGCCCGGCAAACAGGACACTGAAACCCACAAGGGACAAAGAACACTGGTAAACGTCTTCCCCACAAATTTTCCTCAGTCCCTTACACTTACAAGAGGGGCAGGCACGGTGGCACAGTGGTTAACACTGCTGCTTCACAGCGCCAGGGTCCCGGGTTCGATTCCCAGCTTGGGTCATTGAGTCTGTGTGGAGTCCACACATTCTCCCGGTGTCTGCATGGGTTTCCTCCGGGTTCTCCTTTTTCTAACAACACTCCAAAGATGTGCGGGTTAGGTTGATTGGCCATGCTAAATTGCTCCTTAGAATCCCAAGATGTGCAGATTAGGTGGATTGGCCATGCTAAATTGCCCCTCAGTGTCCCAAGATGTAAAGGTCAGGTGGGTTGGCCATGCTAAATTGCCCCTTAGTGTCCACAGATGCGTAGGTTAGTTGGACTGGCCATGCTAAATTGCCCCTTAGTCTCCAAGATGTGCAGATTAGGTGAATTGGTCATGCTAAATTGCCCCTTAGTGTCCAAAGATGTGTAGGTTAGTTATAGGGCGAGGCAGAGGCGGCACAGTGGTTAGCACTGCTGCCTCACAGCGCCAGAGACCCATGTTCGATTCCTGGCTTGGGTGTGGAGTTTGCACGTTCTCCCCGTGTCTGCGTGGGTTTCCTCCGGGTGTTCCGGTTTCGTCCCACAGTCTGAAAAACCCTAATGCTGGTTAGGGTGCATTGCCCCAAACAGGCTCTGAAGTGTGGCAACTAGGGGAATTTCACAGTAACTTCATTGCAATGTTAATGTAAGCCTTACTTGTGACTAATAAATAAACTTTTAGAGGACCTGGGTAAGGTACTCTGTCAGAAAGTCAGTGCAGACTCGATGGGCTGAATGGCCTTTTCTGCACTGTCGGGATTCTATCCAAGTGCTCTGTCGAAACATGTCTGATAATACAAATTCAGTAAAAGAAGGTTTATTGCTTCAAGTCGTATCATAATTTTAACTTGAGGCACTAACTTGTAGCAGTAGCTGGCATTGTGAGCATAATAACGGCACATGGCTCCATCGTCATCGGGGAGACCTGTGCTGAAGCTCGTGGGGGACAAGTTGTAACGCCCAGTTCTGACAAATTCATCGTTCTCTCTGGGGACGCCAGGTTCCACAGCAACTCTGTCACCTGGAGCAAAGAAAAACACAGCCAACCGTTAAATTTAACAAAGAATTAAGAAAGAAAATTATTTCTTTTCAGTTTCCGGCATTCTCTGAACTCAAGAATGTTGGGTTTCTGGAAACTTGGTGTGTGCCAAGACTACAGGTTCTCTGAATATGGTCATTTTAGCATCCCTACGTCTGAGAGTGTTGACGCATGAATTCTCTGAAATGAGTAGCAAAAAACGGTAAGTCGTCTTGAAACTGATAGTCTTCATAGAATCATTACCATGCAGAAGGAGGCCATTTGGCCCATTGTGTCTGCTCTACCTATGAGCAATTCTCCCCATGAGATTAGTCTTCTCCCTGTAACCCTGCACATTCTACCCTCTCACATTCCAATTCAACTCCCTCTTGAAGGCCTCAGTTGAATCTGTCTCCACCACACTCTCAGACAGTACATTCCAGATCCTAACCACTCGCTGTGTGAATCTGTCTCCACCACACGCTCAGACAGTACATTCCAGATCCTAACCACTCGCTGTGTGGAAAAGTTTCTCCTCGTCTTTTTTTGCCAATGGCCTTAAGTTGGTGCCCTCTCGATCCTTACACTGTCGGAAGGACATTAAGTGGCAACTTAGCATGACCAATCCACCTAACCTACACATCTTTGGACACTAAGGGGCAATTTAGCATGACCAATCCACCTAACCTTCACATCTTTGGACACTAAGGGGCAATTTAGCATGACCAATCCACCTAACCTACACATCTTTGGACACTAAGGGGCAATTTAGCATGACCAATCCACCTAACCTTCACATCTTTGGACACTAAGGGGCAATTTAGCATGGCCAATCCACCTAACCTGCACATCTTTGGAGTGTGGGAGGAAACCGGAGCACCCGGAGGAAACCCACGCAGACACGGGGAGAACGTGCAGACTCCACACAGACAGTAACCCAAGCCGGGCATTGAACCTGGGGTCCCTGCGCTGTGAGGCAACAGTGCCAACCACTGTGCCACCCCGATATTAATTGCCATTAACAATGACAAGTGTTTTGGTGCCAAGTATGTATCCCATTTCCTTGTTAAAATTAACTCCTACTGCCCTTTCAGGCTGTGCCACTTAACCATATAAAACCGCACAAAAATTTCTCCTGGTGTCTCCCCTGGATCTTTCGTCAATTCCATCAAATCTGCATTTCTTTGGTTCCTGACCCACTTGCCAGAGGAAAACCTCCTCCTCATTTATTCCACCTTTATAGTTCCTAACGTCCTCTCTTCAACCCACCTCCATTTCTGCGGTTAATACAGGATGAACGCACTGCGGCCTCACCTGCTTTGAGGTGTTGGACCTCAGATCCCACTTTAATCACCGTCCCAGCGACCTCGTGACCCACAACCAGTGGCTTCCTGATGGTAAAATCTCCAACTCCTCCATGCAGCCAGAAATGGATATCCGTGCCACACACCCCGACGGAATTAATCTTCAGCAGAACCTCTGAAGAAACAGTGGGGAGGTTGTAACCAGCGGCCGAGGTACAAATGCTGCCCTACAAACACTTGGAGTTCCGAGCGTTTATCTTATTGCCCCTTGAGCTCCGAGTTATTATCGCCCGAAAATTATGATGGTGAGTCAATGATGGCGTGCTGAGGGCAAGAGGGCTTCTGGGGCTTTGATGATTGTTAAAAGGGGGTTCAGAAAACCCTGGGTTACTAAACGGAGGAAATTAACTTAGAGCAAGGACCACAATGTCAAAAGAGAAAATGCTGGAAAATTTCAGCAGGTCTGGCAGCATCTGTAAGGAGAGAAAAGAGCAGACGTTTCAAGTCCCGATGACCCCTTGTCAAAGCTTTGAGAGCTTTGACAAGGAGTCATCTGGACTCGAAACATCAGCTCTTTTCTCTCCTTACAGATGCTGCCAGACCTGCTGAGATTTTCCAGCATTTTCTCTTTTGGTTTCAGATTCCAGCAATCCGCAGTAATTTGCTTTTATCAAGGACCACAATGTGGTTTATACTTATTTTATACTAAAGGTACTACTTGCAGAGACACTCACATAACTACAGCTATGGAAATTAAACATGTATTTTAGATTTAAACAAGTATGTTTTGAATTGTGTAACTTGGCTAAAATGCAAACTGCCCTGGAGCATAATGGAAGGAGAGTTAAACCAGACAGGACACATTCTTTGGGAACAATAAACCACAGAATACAGTTATCGTCGAATCATAGATTCCCTATATTGCAGGAGGAGGACATTCGGCCCATCGAATCTGCACCGACCATGATCCAATTCAATGGCTAAAAGAGATAGGAGGTGCTGCCTTTCTGTAATTTTTCATATTTTTAGATGCGTCTTTGGAATGTGACACAGTGGTTCGCACTGCTGCCTCTCAGCGCCAGGGACCCGGTTCGATTCCCGGCTTGGGTCACTGTCTGTGTGGAGTTTGCACATTCTCCCCGTGTCTGCGTGGGTTTCGTCCGGGTGCTCCGGTTTCCCCCCCACAGTCCGAAAGACGTGCTGGTTAGGGTGCATCGGCCGTGCTAAATTCTCCCTCGGTGTAACCCGAACAGGAGTGTGGCGACTAGGGGATTTTCACAGTAACTTCATTGCAGTGTTAATGTACGCCTACTAGTGACACTAATAAATAAACATGAACATAAATACATTGAGAAGTAATTCTTTGCACCGGCAGCCACTTCTGGTCCCATTAAAGGCGATATCCGTTGGCGGGTTCCCCGTGGCCATTGATTTAGGAGGGACTGGAAGATCCCGCTGGAAGCCAAACATGGAAAATAGGTGCAGGAGTAGGCCATTCGGCCCTTCGAGCCTGCTCCACCATTCAATATGGTCATGGCTGATCATACACTTTCCGTATCCCACTCTCGCTTTCTCTCCTTGATCCCTTTGGACAAAAGGGCCACGTCCAGATCCCTCTTGAATATATCTAACGAACTGGCCCCAAGAGCTTTCTAAGTTAAGTTTAAGTTTTATTTATTAGTCACAAGCTTATTATTATTAATTTGTCACAAGTAAGGCTGACATTAACACTGCAATGAAGTTACTGTGAAAATCCCCTAGTCACCTCACTGCGGCACCTGTTCGGGTACACTGAGGGAGAATTTAGCACGGCCACTGCACCCAACCAGCACGTCTTTCGGACTGTGGGAGGAAACCGGAGCACCCGGAGGAAACCCACGCAGACACGGGGAGAACGTGCAGAGTCCACACAGACAGTGACCCAAGCTGGGAATCGAACCCGGGTCCCTGGCGCTGTGAGGCAGCAGTGCTAACCACTGTGCCACCAGACAGAATCCCTACAGTGCAAAAGGAGGACCTTCAGCCCAACAAATCTGCAGCGACAACAATCCCATCCAAGCCCTATCCCCCGTAACACCGCACAGTGTTAACCACCGTGCCACCCCCGAGGTAGCCAATTCCACAGGTTCGCAACTCTCTGAGTGAAGAAGCTCTTCCTCATCTCAGTCCTGAACGGCTTACCCCTTATTCTTAGACTGTGACCCCCCCCAGTTCCAGACTTCCCCACCATCGGGAACATTCTTCCTGCATCTAGCTGCCTCACCACTGGAAAAACCTGCAGGGAAGGGGGGGGGGTCTGGAAAATCCCGGCCAATCGTTGCTGCATTAATATTAATAGAAATATTAAGACTTGCCGTTGGGTGCTGGTTCTGGAATCGGTCGCTGCTCCTGTGGACAGATAGTCAGAAAAGTATTTAATCCTTCACGGATATGACACAGAGCAGTAGAAATGGTCTCTGGATGATCGCTCTTCACGTCCGTGAATTAAAAGTTCCGTCCGGTCCCTGTAACGATACACTTTCAAAGGCTTAATCACTGAACAATAAAGCGATCTCCAAGAGCAGCCGCATGTTTGCAGCTTGTTCCAAAATACCTCTATCCTCGGAGAACTCCTCCCCCTGGGGTGATTCCCCACTCTCAAGTCCCGATTGGTCACCCAAGCCAGCTGACCCTTACTCTGCTGTGTTGCCCTTCTAAAGAATAATCGCCACAGTGCCGTTGGCTCCAACAGGTCAAATGGGACAGGGAGAGTACATGTGCTTCTCAAAATTCCTCACTTGAGGGATGGCAAACGAAAGGTCGCACCAACTAGAACTGCCCAATTTGTAAGGACTTCCACATGTGCAGTCGGTAGCTACTCCTGCCTTAGTTCACAGAATTTCACAGGACAGAAACAGGCCATTCAGCCCATCTGGTTGGTGCCACTGTCTACACTGCACGCAAGCTTCCTTCCATTCCCACCTCACCCCATCCTGCCATCGTCCCCTTCTATCCCAGCAATGGGCAACCTAGGCTAGTGAGTGGGCCGCATGAGTGGCCCTTCCTTCATCTCAGTGGGCCGCAAGATTGAAATCGGGCTTGTCCACTAACCGTGACCCTTGAATAAGATTAAATGCAATTAATACATGCCGAATAGGTGGCACTGCTGCCTCACAGCGCCAGGGACCCGGGTTCAATTCCAGCCTCAGGTGATAGTCTGTGTGGAGTTTGCACATTCTCCTTGTGTGGGTTTCCTCCGGGTGCTCCGGTTTCCTCCCACTCTTCAAAGATGGGCAGGTTAGATTGATTGGCCATGCTAAACTGACCCTCACTGACCCGGATTTTCCGGCCGCACTCACCCCAAGGTTGGAAAATCCCACCTGAGGTCAACAGACCTCTGCATGGTCCGTGTACCGTACGCCACGAATCTCGTGATGGGCGGGATGGGAAAGTTCCATCCTTAGTGTCCCAATATGGGTCGTGGGATTAGCAGGGTAAATACGTGGGATTATAGAAATAAAGAAACATAGAAGATAGGAGCAGGAGGAGGCCATTCGGCCCTTCGAGCCTGCTGCGCCATTCAAAGAACAAGAACAAAGAACAAAGAACAATACAGCACAGGAACAGGCCCTTCGGCCCTCCAAGCCCGCGCCGCTCCCCGGTCCAGGATTGAATCCTGAATCCAGGATCCCCGCCCAATTTTCCAGCCTATCTACATACCAATATCCTATTCATTATGATCATGGCTGATCATCCAACTCAATAGCCTGATCCTGCTTTCTCCCCATAACCTTTGATCCCATTCGCCCCAAGTGCTATATCCAGCCGCCTCTTGAATACATTCGATGTTTTGGCATCAACTACTTCCTGTGGTAATGAATTCCACAGGCTCACCACTCTTTGGGTGAAGAAATGTCTCCTCACCTCCGTCCTAAATGGTCCACCCCGAATCCTCAGACTTTGAGATAGGGGAAGAGGATAGGGCCTGGGTAAGATACTCTGTCAGAGAATCGGTGCAGACTCGATGGGCCAAATGGCCTCCTTCTGCACCATAGGGATTCTATAAATTCTATGATATTTCACAACAAGCTTTGGAAAATGTTGAATCATTCATATATTAATACAACTGTCATTGACAAAACATCTTTGATTGGATGCACAGGGAGTGCACGACTACCATTCCGGATTAATTCCCTATTGCTCCATTTCCAGGCTAAGCAGGTGCAGCAGGTAATTAAGAAGGCAAATGGGAATTTTGTCCTTCATTGCTAGAGGGATGGAGTTTAAAAACAGTGAGGTTATGTTGCAGCTGTATAAGGTGCTGGTGAGGCCACACCTGGAGTACTGTGTACAGTTTTGGTCTCCTTACTTGAGAAAGGATATACTGGCACTGGAGGGGGTGCAGAGGAGATTCACTGGGTTGATTCCGGAGTTGAGAGGGTTGGGTTATGAGGAGAGGCTGAGTAGACGGGGACTATACTCATTGGAATTCAGAAGAATGAGGGGAGATCTTCTAGAAACATATAAGATTATGAAGGGAATAGATAAGATTGAAGCAGGGAAGTTGCTTCCACTGACGGGTGAAACTAGAACTAGGGGGCATAGCTTCAAAATAAGGGGGAGCAGATTTAGGACTGAGTTGAGGAGGAACTTCTTCACACAAAGGGTTGTGAATCTGTGGAATTCCCTGCCCAGTGAAGCAGTTGAGGCTACCTCATTGAATGTTTTTAAGGCAAGGATAGATAGATTTTTGAACAGTAAAGGAATTGAGGGTTATGGTGAGCGGGCGGGTAAGTGGAGCTGAGTCCACAAAAAGATCAGCCATGATCTTATTGAATGTCGGAGCAGGCTCAAGGGGCCAGATGGCCTATTCCTGCTCCTAGTTCTTATGTTCTTAAGCGCCAGGGTGCGTTTCCTCCGGGTGCTCCGGTTTCCTCCCACAGTCCAAAGATGTGCAGGTTAGGTGGATTAGCTATGCTAAATTGACCCTAGTGTCAGGGGGATTAGGAGGCTAAATATATGGGATTACAGGAATGGGGCCTGGGTGGGATTGTGGTTGGTGCAGGCTCGATGGGCCGAACGGCCTCTTTCTGTACTGCTGGGATTCTTTGATTCTTGGACAGTTCAAACACAGAACCGAGGGAGTGCAGCAACAGAATTCCAATGTAGCAGCCACACCTTACTTCACAGAATCAAAGAATACTACAGCGCAGGAGGAGGCCATTTGGCCCATCGAGACTGCACCAACCGCAATCCCACCCAGGCCCTATCCCCATACATTTACCCCAGCTAGTCCCCCCCGACACTAAGGGGCAATTTGGCATGGCCAATCAACCTAACTCTGGGGCCTGTTCGGATACACTGAGGGAGAATTTAGCACGGCCAATGCACCCTAACCAGCACGTCTTTGGGCTGTGGGAGGAAACCGGAGCACCCGGAGGAAACCCACGCAGGCACAGGGAGAACGTGCAAACTTTGCACAGACAGTGACCCATAGAACCATAGAATCCTACAGTGCAGAAAGAGGCCATTCGGCCCATCGAGTCTGCACCAACCACAATCCCACCCAGACCCTATCCCCATATCCACCCACTAATCCCTCTAACCAATGCATCCCAGGACACTAAGGGGCCATTTAGAATGGCCAATCAACCTAGCCCGCACATCTTTGGACTGTGGGAGGAAACCGGAGCACCCGGAGGAAACCCATGCAGACACAGGGAGAACGTGCAAACTCCACACAGACAGTGACCCGAGCCGGGATTCGAATCCAGGTCCCTGGAGCTGTGAAGCAGCAGTGCTAACCACTGTGCCACCGTGCCGCCCCAAGCTGGGAATCGAACCCGGAGCCCCTGTGAGGCAGCAGTGCTAACCCATTGTGCCACCCATTTGACAAAGCGCTGAGAATTCTGCTCAATTCTCTCAACCCAGGTCAGCGCGTAGCTGCCTGTGCCAGCTTTCCGGCTGTGGAGATCTTGCTGCTTGCAAAAACTCCTGCCACCTTTGCCTAGGTAAGGACAGTGACGACGCTCCCCAGGTATTGTTTCCAAAACACCCTAGTCTTTCTTTCTGTTGACTGCACTAATGCCCCCCGAGAGTTGGCAGGCTAAATTTGGTGTGAGCAGGCAGTGCTAATCTACAATAACTCCGCGCCCACCCAATGTTAGGGATATAACAAGACACAGAAGATGTTAAGTTACCAGTCTTAAATCCCCCGCTGCATGGATCACAACAGATAGATTCTCCTGATGTTCCATGTCCAACTTCACAATGGAGATGGTGATTGACTCAGCTGCTGCTGAACTCAGAGCTGGTTCAATGAGTGACTTACACTGGGCAAAGTTTGCTTCTGTTTTCCTGGAACTCAACTCAATCAATGCTTTGTATCGACTGCCCAGGAGTTCATTCATCGAGTCACTGTTTATCTGCCTCTTTGAGCAGCACAGGTAAGGTAATGCGGAGTTGCTTGGCTGCCTTCCTGCTTTGCCTCAAAAACAACAGTGGAATGTGTTTTGTTTTATTTGCGTGCGCTCCGATTCTTTAAACGGAGCTCCAATCATGAGGCGTCGCCCTGGTTACACAGAGGGCGAATGCGACGATACGCTGCCCCGTAACTTCCGACCCGGAATACCGGCTTAAGTCGATTATGCGCCCGCACATGCGCGTGGGGCCAGCACAGAAGTCTTGTGCACTGAAAGAGCGCCAATTTTGAACCGCCCATGCAAATTCTGAAGCGCTGCGCTGCAATTGCGCCGAAACTTCCGCCACTTGCGCTGTTGGTTAGGTGAGTTTTTTGCCCTTATTTCATTGGCACTTTTCATTTTTTGATGGCGTTGGACTGGGGTGAACACAGTAAGAAGTCTCACGACACCAGGTTAAAGTCCAACAGGTTTATTTGGAATCGCGAGCTTTCGGAGCGCTGGTCCTTCATCAGGTGAGTGGAGAGGTAGGTTTCACAAACACGGTATATATCGGCCAAGACACAATTGCAAGATAATGGTTGGAGTGCCCAGTAAGAAGTCTCACAACACCAGGTTAAAGTCTGCTTACTGGGCACTCCAACCATTATCTTGCAATTGTGTCTTGGCCGATATATACCGTGTTTGTGAAACCTACCTCTCCACTCACCCGATGAAGGGGCAGCGCTCCGAAAGCTCGCGATTCCAAATAAACCTGTTGGACTTTAACCTGGTGTCGTGAGACTTCTTACTTTTATTTTTTGGTCTCGCTGCAGCACGCAGAGGCGACAGACATTATTTGGATGGGTTACTAATTTTTTGTACATAAAGAACAAAGAATAATACAGCACAGGAACAGGCCCTTTGGTCCTCCAGGTCTGTGCTGATCACGTTGTCCTATCTAGACCAACCTCTTATATCCCTCTATTCCCCGTCTGTTCGTGTGCCTATCTCGATAAGTCTTAAATGTCGCTAACGTATCTGCTTCAACCACTCACTTGGCAGTGCATCCCAGGCCCCCACCACCCTCTGTGTAAAAAAACTTCCCCCGCACATCTCCACTGAAACCTTTCCCCTCTTTATCTTGATCTTGTGCCCCCTTGTAATTGTCATCTCTGCCCTGAAGTTGTTTAATATATATGTAAAATAAATATGTAAAGCACAAAAAAGTGAAGGAATAACTTTTGCATTTTTTTTCATGACAACTAATTCCATTAAAAATGTTTGTTCGCATCTAACAAACTGGATGTCAGTGTCTGGAATGAATTTCAGCATTTTGGATTTTGCAATATATTTTAAGCAGTTTTTAAACCCCATTTTAAGAGTCTCCCTGACACAACACAGCTAGTTCAAATGCTTTGGGAAAGTGCATCACTTAAAATGACGCATGTAAGTCACCTGTAAGCTGATGTGAACTTGGTATTACAGAATCCAGTACAACTTGAAAATTTGGAGTCATGTTCGAGAACATCACGCTTCTCACTTGATTCTTTAAAGTTTGTTTATTTGTCACAAGTAAGGCTTACACTGCAATGAAGTTACTGTGAAACTCCCCTAGGGAGTTGCTACACTCTGGCGCCTGTTCGGGTCAATGCACCCAATCAACACGTCTTTCAGAATGTGGGAGGAAACTGGAGCACCCGGAGGAAACCCACGCAGACACGGGGAGAACAAGCAAACTCCACACAGACAGTGACCCAAGCTGGGAATCGAACCTGGGACCCTGGTGCTGTGAAGCAGCAGTGTTAACTACTGTGCTGCCGTGCCACTCACTTAAGTTCTTCTTGAGATTTTGATGTGGGTATGGAAAAGTCACTCTACATGTAAAATCCAAACCCCCTCCCTTGCCCACCTCCCACTCCCTGACAGGGCAATCCATCAAGGCTCTATCATTGTAACCTAATGTATTTACCTCATTAACCTAAGGGGAAATTTAGCATGACCAATCCGCCTAACATGCGCATCTTTGGACTGTGGGAGGAAACCGGAGCACCCGGAGGAAAACCCACGCAGACAACGTGCAAACTCCACACAGACAGTGACCCAAGCCAGGAATTGAACCTGGGTCCCTGGCGCTGTGAGGCAGCAGTGCTAACCACTGTGCCACCGTGCCGCCCCTGCTTTTAAGTCCCTTATTGCACAATACATAAATAGTTTCTACAATTTTCAAAAGATTAGTACTGAGAAACACTGTTAACACACTTTATCAGAAATGCAAGCCTGTCAAGGGAATTTCTCTTTCTCTGAGAGCGACAGAACGGTTGAGGTTCGATGGTAGAGGTAGTTTCAGTTGAATTTGTTTCACGAGGATTCCAGGATCTGCTCCTGGAATCAGTGCCTCATTTTCCTCCGTGCAATTGGATGCAGCACTTTGACCTGCCATTTACTGATCAGTCACTTCATCCCTGGGGCAAACAACACTGCTCGCTGCACAAGGTTTAAAGTTGATAGGCTTACATTAACACTGCAAGAAGTCACTGTGAAAATCCCCGAGTCGCCACACTCCGGCGCTTGTTCGGGTACACTGAGGGAGAATTCAGCACGGCCAATGCACCCTAACCAGCACGTCTTTCGGACTGTGGGAGGAAGCTGGAGCACCCGGAGGAAACCCTTGCAGACACTGGGGAGAACGTGCAGACTCCACACAGACAGTGACCCAAGCCAGGAATCGAACAAAGAAAATTACAGCACAGGAACAGGCCCTTCGGCCCTCCAAGCCTGTGCCAATCATGATGCCTGCCTAAACTAAAACCGTATGCACTGCCAGAGTCCATATCCTTCCATTCCCGTCCTATTCATGTATTTGTCTAGTTGCCCCTTAAATGCCGCTATCGTACCTGCTCCCACCCCCTCCCCGGGCAGCGCGTTCCAGACATTCACCACCCTCTGTGTAAAAAAAAACTTACCTCGCACATCTCCTCTAAACTTTTCCCCACGCACCTTAAACCCATGTCCCCCAGTACTTGACTTTTCTACCCTAGGAAAGAGCATCTGACTATCCACTCTGTCCATGCCCCTCATAATCTTGTAAACCGCTATCAGGTCTCCCCTCAACCTTCGTCATTCCAGTGAGAACAAACCGAGTTTATCCAACCTCTCCTCATAGAACCCGGGTTCCTGGCACTGTGAGGCAGTAGCTCTAACCACTGTGCTACCCCTAATTGAATCACCGGCCCTCGGGATGGCTTCTAACCCTGCAAATGATCAAAGAACAAAGACAATCACAGCACAGAAACAGGCCCTTCGGCCCACCAAGCCTGCACCGACCGTGCTGCCCGACTGAACTAGAACTCCCTACCCTTCCGGGGACCGTATCCCTCTATTCCCATCCTTTTCATGTATTTGTCAAGACGCCCCTTAAAAGTCACTATCATATCTGCTTCCACTACCTCCCCCGGCAGTGAGTTCCAGGCACCCACCACCCTCTGTGTAAAAGACTTGCCTCGTACATCTCCTTTAAACCTTGCCCCTCGCCCCTTAAAGCTGTGCCCCAATGAGCAACATGTTTCTTCACTAGCTTGTCCTGCACTTTCCCTTCATAGAACAATTACCCTGTCCTGATCGTAACAACGCCTGGGTTGGTCTGCTTTCAAAATTCTTCACAAAGACCAGATTGTCTATCTCCTAATGCCCTTCCTGCCTAGGACAAATCCTGGTTCCTTTACCGACTGATCTGTCTTGACTCCACCCTCCCCACCAAATCCAGAACTACCAGGCTAAACCCGGTCCTCGGGAATCAACCCATTAGCAGCTCAGCTGGACCTATTCCAGCAGTGGTATGTGGGTGGTTCTATAAGCTAATGAGGGGAGGCACGGTGGTTAGCACTGTTGCCTCACAGCCTTCAGGAGAACAGTGACCACGACACCACACAACCCTGCCACAGCAACCTCTGCAAGACCTGCCGGATCATCGACACGGATGCCATCATCTCACGTGAGAACACCATCTACCAGGTACACGGTACCTACTCTTGCAACTCGGCCAACGTTGTCTACCTGATACGCTGCAGGAAAGGATGTCCCGAGGCATGGTACATTGGGGAAACCATGCAGACGCTACGACAACGGATGAATGAACACCGCTCGACAATCACCAGGCAAGACTGTTCTCTTCCTGTGGGGGAGCACTTCAGCAGTCACGGGCATTCAGCCTCTGATCTTCAGGTAAGCGTTCTCCAAGGCGGCCTTCACGACACACGACGATGCAGAGTCGCTGAGCAGAAACTGATAGCCAAGTTCCGCACACATGAGGACGGCCTCAACCGGGATGTTGGATTTATGTCACATTATCAGTAACCCCCACAGCTTGCCTCCTGGACTTGCAGGCTGTCCTGTCTGGAGACAATACACATCTCTTTAACCTGTGCTTAATGCTCCCTCCACCCACATTGTCTGTATCTTTAAGATCTGGCTGGCTGTAGGGATTCGCATTCTAATCAGTATTCTGTAACTTGATTTTTGTGTCTCTGCACCCTGTTTGAGAGCACATTTCCACTCCATCTGACGAAGGAGCAGCGCTCCGAAAGCTAATGGCATTTGCTACCAAATAAACCTGTTGGACTTTAACCTGGCGTTGTTAAAACTCTTACTGGCCTCACAGCACCAGGGACACGGGTTCAATTTCGGGCTTGGGTGACTGTCTGTGCGGAGTCTGCATGTTCTCCCCGTGTCTGCGTGGGTTTCCTCTGGATGCTCCGGTTTCCTCCCGCAGTCCAAAAATGTGTAAGTTCGGTGGATTGACCATACTAAACTGCCCCTTAGTGTCAGCAGGATTAGCTAGGGTAAATATGTGGAGATAGGGCCTGGGTGGGATTGTGGTCGGTGCAGACTCGATGGGCCGAATGGCCTCCTCCTGCACTGTAGGGATTCAATGATTCAAATGGGCCACTTTAGTTTCTAATGAAGCAGGTGCTTGCTTTCTCATTGCTGGCTTTGAACATTTGAACTGGGTATTCAGCCGGCTCATGTGACGAGGGGGTGATAAGGTGACGTGCGGATAAATTTGATCCCATTGAAGGCCATGAGCTGCTGGAATTTGGAACTTGTGGATGCTATTCCATTGTCTGAGGCCAATGCCTCTGGTACACCATGGGGAGCTAAACATTGACGCGGCTTTTCAAGTGGTGCGGGTGAAGCTGTGGCCCTCATTTCGAATACCGCAATCCATTTCGAAAGGGCATCCACCAGCAAAAGGGACATTGTGTCCTTAAATTGGCTGATGTCATCACCGTGAACTCTCACCCATTGCCGACCTGGCCATTCCCAAGGCTGCAAGGGAGCAGCAGCGGGTAACCTGTGCCATAGTTGGCACTGGTCGCATTGTTTTGCCGTCCTTTTCTATATCAGCGTCAATGCCAGGCCATCAATAGCAACTCCTCACTAACATTTTCGTCTTCGATGCGCCCAGATGGGCACTGGGCAATTCTTCTTGCAGTAATTAAAGGGTGGCACAGTGGTTAGCACTGCTGCCTCACAGCGCCAGGGACCCGGGTTCGATTCCGGCATTGGGTTACTGTGACTGTGTGAAGTTTGCACGTCCTCCCCATGTCTGGGTGGGTTTCCTCCGAGTGCTCCGGTTTCCTCCCAACGTCGTGCAGATTAGGTGGATTGGCCGTGGTAAATTGCCCCTTAGTGTCCCCAAGATGTGTAGGTTAGATGGGATTAGCCATGGGAGATGTTTGAGGTTACGAGGATAGGGTGGGGGAAGAGGGCCTGAGTAAGATACTGTGTCAGAGAGTTGGTGCAGACTCGATGGGCCGAATGGCACTCTCCTGCACTGTAAGGAATTATGATTTTCTTCCTGGTTTGGGGATGACCACTCTCGCTCTCCGAAGGATGAGACCAGCTTCGCAACTGAGCCCATCTTTTGGGAACTGATAAGGCTTCATTTCTCACAAGGTGTTCTCATTTTGCCAACCAGACAACAGCATATACTTCATCTTTGCCAACATGCGGTAAGTGAAGTGACTTTCTTCTTATCCTCCCCCACCCCCCTCCTCTCCACTCCATCAGCCCTGAAAGAATATCCCAACTGTTCCCCATACTGTAGCCAGTTCCCAGTGGTTGTGTCGAAGGCCTCTTGCTTTCCAAAGAGAAGCATGTCTGCTCCTGCTCTTTCACCCTTGGATCTATCTGATTCACTCTGCAATTTTGAAATGCCATGCTCTTTGAATTCGATTTGACTTGATTTGATTTATTATTGTCACATGTATTAGCATACAGTGAAAAGTATTGTTTCTTGCGCGCTATACAGACAGAGCATACCGTTCATAGAGAAGGAAAAGAGTGAGTGCAGAATGTAGTGTTACAGTCATAGCTAGGGTGGAGAGAAAGATCAACTTAGTGCGAGGTAGGTCCATTCAAAAGCCTGATGGCAGCAGGGAAGAAGCTGTTCTTGAGTCGGTTGGTACATGACCACAGACTTTTGTATATTTTTATTCGTGTCACAAGTAGGCTTACATTAACACTGCAATTAAGTTACCGTGAAAATCCCCCTAGTCGCCACACTCCTGTTCGGGTACACTGAGGGAGAATTTAGCACGGCCGATGCACCCTAACCAGCACATCTTTCAGACTGCGGGAGGAAACCGGAGCACCCGGAGGAAACCCACGCAGACATGGGGAGAACGTGCAAACTCCACACAGACAGTGACCCAAGCTGGGAATTGAACCCGGGTCCCTGGCGCTGTGAGGCAGCAGTGCTAACCCACTGTGCCACCGTGCTGCACTCCCTCAGTACTGCACTTGAGTGTCAGCCTAAAATGCTGTGCTGGACTGAGGCTGGAGTGGGCCTTGAACCCACAATTGTCTGACTCAGTGTTGAGAGAGTTTTCCATTTAGTCAGGGCTGCTAACCTCAAGTAATTCTTTTCCTTTAAATCCATGGTAAACTCATGGTCCCTGATGCAAGTCTCCTGCTTTCCATCATGATGGTGCTCAGGAGGGAAATCACTCCAATCCCTTCAAAGAAAATGAACATACAAACATATGAATTAGGGGAAGGAGTAGGCCACTCGGCCCCTCTCACCTGCTCCACCCTGGCGGATCTGATCGTGGCCTCAATCCCACTATCCTTTGATTGCCTTGTTAGTTAATCACTTATCTACCTCTGCCTTAAAAATATTCAATGACAAGGGGGCAGCGCAGTGGCACACTGGTTAGCACTGCTGCCTCACAGCCCCGGGGACCCGGGTTCAATCCTGGCCTCTTGTAACTGTGTGGAATTTGCATGTTCTCCCCGTGTCTGTGTGAGTTTCCTCCCACAGTCTAAAGATGTGCAGGTTAGATGGATTGGCCATGATAAATTGCCCCTTAGTATCCCAAGAGGTATAGGTTAGATAAGAACAAAGAACAATACAGGAACAGGCCCTTCGGCCCTCCAAGCCCGTGCCGCTCCCTGGTCCAACTGGACCATTCTTTTGTATCCCTCCATTCCCACTCCGTTCACATGGCTGTCTGGATAAGTCTTAAACGTTCCCAGTGTGTCCGCCTCCACCACCTTGCCTGGCAGCGCATTCCAGGCCCCCACCACCCTCTGTGTAAAATATGTCCTTCTGATATCTGTGTTAAACCTCCCCCCCCTTCACCTTGAACCTATGACCCCTCGTGACCGTCACCACCGACCTGGGGAAAAGCTTCCCACCGTTCACCCTAACTATGCCTTTCATAATTTTATACACCTCTATTAAGTCTCCCCTCATCCTCCATCTTTCCAGGGAGAACAACCCCAGTTTCCCCAATCTCTCCTCATAACAGGCAACATCCTGGTAAACCTCCTCTGTACTCTCTCCAAAGCCTCCACGTCCTTCTGGTAGTGTGGCGACCAGAACTGGACGCAGTATTCCAAATGCGGCCGAACCAACGTTCTATACATCTGCAACATCAGACCCCAACTTTTATACTCTATGCCCCGTCCTATAAAGGCAAGCATGCCATATGCCTTCTTCACCACCTTCTCCACCTGTGACGTCACCTTCAAGGATCTGTGGACTTGCACACCCAGGTCCCTCTGCGTATCTACACCCTTTATGGTTCTGCCATTTATCGTATAGCTCCTCCCTACATTATTTCTACCAAAATGCATCACTTCGCATTTATCAGGATTGAACTCCATCTGCCATTTCTTTGCCCAAATTTCCAGCCTATCTATATCCTTCTGTAGCTTCTGACAATGCTCCTCACTATCTGCAAGTCCTGCCAATTTTGTGTCGTCCGCAAACTTACTGATCACCCCAGTTACTCCTTCTTCCAGATCGTTTATATAAATCACAAACAGCAGAGGTCCCAATACAGAGCCCTGCGGAACACCACTAGTCACAGGCCTCCAGCCGGAAAAAGACCCTTCCACTACCACCCTCTGTCTTCTGTGACCAAGCCAGTTCTCCACCCATCTAGCCACCTCCCCCTTTATCCCATGAGATCCAACCTTTTTCACCAGCCTACTGAGGGACTTTGTCAAACGCTTTACTAAAGTCCATATAGACGACATCAACGGCCCTTCCCTCGTCAACCATTCTGGTCACTTCTTCAAAAAACTCCACCAGGTTAGTGAGGCATGACCTCCCTCTCACAAAACCATGCTGACTATCGTTAATGAGTTTATTCCTTTCTAAATGCGCATACATCCTATCTCTAAGAATCTTCTCCAACAACTTCCCCACCACGGACGTCAAGCTCACCGGCCTATAATTACCCGGGTTATCCTTCCTACCCTTCTTAAATAATGGGACCACATTAGCTATCCTCCAATCCTCTGGGACCTCACCCGCGTCCAGTGACGAGACAAAGATTTGCGTCAGAGGCCGAGCGATTTCATCTCTCGTCTCCCTGAGCAGCCTTGGATAGATTCCATCAGGCCCTGGGGATAGATTAGTCCATGTTAAGTTGCCCCTTGGTGTCCAAAGATGTGCAGGTTAGGTGGATTGGCTATGCTAAATTGCACCTTAGTGTCCAAAGATATGTAGGTTAGGGGGATTGGCCATGCTAAATTGCCCCTTAGTGTCCAAAGGTGTGTAGGTTAGGTGGATTGACCATGCTAAATTGCCCCTTGGTGTCCAAAGATGTGCAGGTTAGGTGGATTGGCCATGCTAAATTGTCCCTTGGTGTCCAAAGATGAGTAGGTTAGGTGGATTGGCCATGCTAAATTGCCCCTTGGTGTCCAAAGATGTGCAGGTTAGGTGAATTGGCCATGCTAAATTGCCCCTTGGTGTCCAAAGATGTGCAGCTTAGGTGAATTGGCCATGCTAAATTGCCTCTTAGTGTTTAAAGATATGTAGGGTTAGATATATTAGCCATGGGAAATGTGTGGTGTTATAGGGATAGGGCGGGGAAGAGGACCTGGGTGAAATACAGTCAGAGTTGGTGCAGTCTCGATGGGCCGAATGGCATCTTCTGCACTGTCGGGATTCTATGATTGTTATCCACACTGTGGGGAAGAAAGGTCCACAGAATCACAGCTGTCTGAGAGAAAGAAATTTTCCTTATCTCCACCTTAAAAGGGAGGCCCTTATTTTTAAATTGTGTCCCCTAGCCCTCTCCTCTCCCACAAGAGGAAATGTCCTCCAGTCAGCCTCCTCCAGGATTTTATATTTTTCAACGAGATCACCGGTGTTCCTGCCGTAATACGGCTGCCACCAGAGGTCAGCAGAGAGCTGGAGCCTTCTAACCCAATCACATTGCGATGACAGTTCTTCCTTCACTGGGAGGGATTTTCCAGCCGCGCTTGCCCTGAAACTGGAAAATCCCACCTGAGGTCAACGGATCTTTCCATGGGACCGCCCCTTGCCCACTACGATTCCCGTGGGGGGCGGAACAGGAAAATTTGCCCCACTGTCTCAGTGAGTCCCCGCAGCGACAACCACAAGGTGACGACCTTACAACCTGCATACCTGAGGGAGCCGATGGCCGCGTGGTATTATTGCTGGACTATTTAATCCAGAAACTCAGCTAATGTTCTGGGGACCCGGGTTCGAATCCCGCCACGGCAGATGGTGGAATTTGAATTCAGTAAAAAATTGAATCTGGAATTAAGAATCTACTGATGACCATGAAACCATTGTCGATTGTCAGGAAAAACCCATCTGGTTCACTCATGTCCTTTAGGGAAGGAAATCTGCCATCCTTACCTGGTCTGGGCTACATGTGACTCCAGAGCCACAGCAATGTGGTTGACTCTCAACTGCCCTCGGGCAACTAGGGATGGGCAATAAATGCTGGCCAGCCAGCGACACCCATGTCCCACAAATAAATGAAATAAAATTACTTGGAGGACCATTCTGCAACACATTGTCAATCTGTTAGGTTTAAGACCATAAGAATCATAGAATCCTACAGTGCCGAAGGCCATTCGGCCCATCGAGTCTGCACCAACCACAATTCCACCCAGGCCCTATCCACATAACCCTAGGCATTTACCCTAGCTAATCCCCCTGACACTAAGGGGCAATTTAGTGTCTGGGGGATTGAGGCAAAGGGAATCAAAGGATGTAGGAGAAGGCAAGATCAGGCTATTGAGTTGGGTGATCAGCCATGATCATAATGAATGGCGGAGCAGGCTCAAAGGGCCAAATGGCCTCCTCTATGTTATGCTGGACTAAATCACATGGAAGCTACAGAATAAGTTTCGGAACAGTGATCCTTTATTCACACTAACAAATTCTTTGATTCTGTAAGTTTCAAAGAACAAAGAACAGTACAGCACAGGAAACAGGCCCTTCGGCCCTCCAAGCCTGTGCTGCTCATTGGTCCAACTAGACCATTCAATTGTATCCCTCCATTCCCAGGCTGCTCATGTGACTATCCAGGTAAGTCTTAAACGATGCCAGTGTGTCTGCCTCCACCACCCTACCTGGCAGCGCATTCCAGGCCCCCACCACTCTCTGTGTAAAAAAACGTCCCTCTGAAAACTGAGTTATACCTCACCCCTCTCACCTTGAGCCCGTGACCCCTCGTGATCGTCACCTCCTGCCTGGGAAAAGTTTCCCACTGTTCACCCTATCTATACCCTTCATAATCAGGTGAGTGGGGAGTTGTGTTCACAAACAGGGCATATAAAGACACAAACTCAATTTACAAGATAATGGTTGGAAGTCTTTACAGGTAATCAAGTCTTTAGGGTTAGGGTTACACAACTCCCTGGTGAAGGAGCAGCGCTCTGAAAGCTTGTGGCTTGTACTGCCAAATAAACCTGTTGGACTTTAATCTGGTGTTGTGAGACTTCTTACTCATCACAACAGGACACCGCTCTGACGAAGCGTCATCCAGACTCGAAACGTTGGCTCTATTCTCTCCCCGCAGATGACAATCACCTGTTATGATGATCCAGCTGTCAAGAATGTAGTGCAGGCTTGATGGAGCAGCCAATGATTTTCACATCTGTCGGTGTTGTATGTTAATGTGGAGATGCCGGCGTTGGACTGGGGTAAGCACAGTAAGAAGCCTCACAACACCAGGTTAAAGTCCAACAGGTTTATTTGGTAGCACGAGCTTTCAGGGCACTGCCCCTTCATCAAGTTGTATGTTAATAGGGAGGGTATAATGGAGGAAAGTATATTGCGATTGAGGATTAAAGCCAGAGAGGCGAGTGTCCAAGATCATTCATCATTATCTTTATTCTCTTAATTTAATCCTCCAGTGCGGTACATGATTTTGCTATTCATTAATTGGTACATTGTTAAAGCAGCCTCAATATTTACCCCAATCAAAAGTTCCATGCGTGTATCACAGTGCGCGGTATTCAAGTATTGTATGTTGTCTCTTGTATCACATTTCAGAAGATTAAAACCACTGAGGTTAAACATTTGGGGCTAATTAGTGCAAGGACTAGTGTGGGATGTGGGGTTGGTGGGGAACATACAAGAGGAAGAAAGTCTTTAAGTTGTTCTTGTGATCAGGTGACATTAACAAACACCATGGGGAGGTAGGGGGGGGGGTGTGACCTTACCATTGCGTCCTGCCGGCCAATGGGGAGGGAGAGGGAGGGGGGGGTTAAGTCCGTGAGAGGGTCAAGAAATCCGGTTGGCGCCCGATTTCTCGCCTCTCGCGACCTCACCGGCACCGGATATCCAGCGAGATCGCCCGAGACGGGCGTGAGGCTGATTGTAATATTCAAGTGAGCCTGGGGGACACTATCATCTGGGCTGCTGTGGCCTCACCGGGGCGGGGGGAGGAGAGAGGTCCCAACACGATTCCGGGTTTGGTAAGATTTCTTTGACTAAGTCGGGGAAGGGTCGATTTTTAAGTCGCCCAGAAAAAAAAACGGCGCGAATTTCTCCCATTTTCACGCTCGTTCGGGACTTAGAATTTTTTTTGGTACAATTGTTACCCACTCCCCCACCCCCCAACCCAACACCCCCCACCCCACCTCCTTCCCCCCCCACCCCACCCCCCCACAGTGAATTCCACTCACATTGATGTCAAAGTCCACCAACACCTTTCCGTTAAATATGTGCCTGTCACCTTAGGCAGCATTCAGGGTTGCCACGGCACCACAACATTAACAAAATCGACTTGATACCAAAACAAAAAAGGAACCCTGAGATAAAAGCAAGGGAACTCGGGCAGCTCGCTAACTAACAGCGCTGATTGCGCACTCGCAATGATCCCAGCGGGCACTAAACCGTTACCACACTGGAGGCAATTTATAAAAGACAATCTCTCAGGGATTCTGGTTGCTTGGGTCACACTTCAGCATCACTTTGATTCCCGCCCCTTTCTCAGTGGTTTTAAACGCTTCGAGAGCCTCTTCCAGGGGGAAGCGATGGGTGACCAGTGGTTTCACGTCAATCCTCTTTGAAGCCAACATGTCAATCGCTACAGGCCACCTGAATCAACGGGAACGAGGGAGGGAAGGGGGAAGAGAACAGAGTATAATTGCACTTATTCACGCAATAATGTTTACACCATTATGTTCTTTGCAGAAGGATGAGGGGGGATTTAGCGGCAGCATGATGGCACAGTGGTTAGCACTGCGGCCTCACAGTGCCAGGACCCGGGGAGATTTGGGGGCGGCACAGTGGCACAGTGGTTAGCACTACGGCCTCACAGCGCCAGGGACCCGGGTTCGATTCCCGGCTTTTTCTGTGTGGAGTTTGCACGTTCTCCCCGTGTCTGTGTGAGTTTCCTCGGGTGCTCCGGTTTCCTCCCACAGTCCGAAAGACGTGCTGGTTAGGGTACATTGGCCGTGCTAAATTCTCCCTCAGTGTACCCGAACAGGCGCTAGAATGTGGCGACTAGGGGATTTTCACAGTAACTTCATTGAAGTTTAATGTAAGCCTACTTGTGACTAATAAATAAACTTTATTTTACTTTTCAATATCAGCCTTGGGTCACTGTCTGTGTGGGGTTTGCACGTTCTCCCCATGTCTGTGTGGGTTTGCTCCAGGTGCTCCAGTCTCCTCCCACAGTCTGAAAGATCTGCTAGTTAGGTGCATCGGCCGTGCTAAATTCTCCCTCAGTGTACCCGAACAGGCACCAGTGTGGCGCGACTAGGGGATTTTCACAGTAACTTCACTGCAGTGTTAATATAAGCCTTACTTGTGACACTAATAAATAAACTTTTCAATTCCAGCCTCGGGTGACTGTGGAATTTGCACGTTCTCCCCGTGTCTGTGTGGGTTTCCTCCGGGTGCTCCGGTTTCCTTCCACAGTCTGAAAGACGTGCTGGCTAGGTGCATTGGCCATGCTAAATTCTCCCTCAGTGCACCCGAACATGCTCTGGTTTCCTCCCACACTCCAAAGGTGTGCAGGTTAGGTGGATTGGCCATGCGAAATTGCCCCTTAATGTCCAAAGATGTCCCTGGCGCTGTGAAGCAGCAGTGCTAACCACTGTGCCACCCACTATAGATCAGCCATGATGGTATTGTATGGTGGGTCAGGCTTGGAGGGCCTGGTAGGCCCTCTTGCTTCTATTTCTTGCGTTCTTGTGTTGTCATTGATTACGTGCAATTAGGATTTCTCAAGTTATGACGGTTGACTAAATGAACCCAGGGGCTTTTTTTTGCCAATAAGGTTGAAAAAGTATGTTTCATTTTCCTTGGTGCTTACGTGTTACAGTATCTGAAAACCCCTCGCACATCAATCTCGCGTATCGTCACATCTAGAATGGGAATACTTGCTGTAGGTTTGCCCATACCGACAAGAACCAACACACCTCCGGACTTGGTAGCCTGAGAATAAAATATAAAATATGTGCGATGAACGACATTCAAAATTTTGGTTGGACGTTGAAATTCATTTGTCCAAATACTTCCCAAAAAGGATTCTGCAATCATTGTTAAGGAACTCATTAGTCAAGATGTCACCATCAGTCAATTGCAAATTCAGCTTTTTGATATTTAGATCATAAGATATAGGAGCAGAATTTGGGCGTCACGGTGGCACAGTGGTTAGCACAGCTGCCTCATAGCGCCAGGGACCCGGGTTCGATTCCAGCGTCGGGTCACTGTCTGTGTGGAGTTTGCACATTTTCCCCGTGTCTGTGTGGGTTTCCTCCGGGTGCTCCGGTTTCCTCCCACAGTCCAAAGATCTGCTGCGGATCAGGTGGATTGGCCGTGCTAAGTTGACCCTTAGTATCAGGGGATTAACAGGGTAAATATGTGGGGTAACGAGAATAGGGCCTGGGTGGGATGTGGTCGGTGCAGACTTGATGGGCCAAATTGTCTCCTTTTGCACTGTAGGGATTCTATGAATTAGGCCATTCAGCCCATTGATACTGCTCCGCCATTCAATCATGGCTGATATGATTCTCATCCCCATTCTCCCCTTAACCCTCAATTAAATTCACGATAGAGGACAGTTACAAGAATACGTAACTACTCTCTCGCATTGATTGAATAATATAGCAGATTATACAGGGACCATTACAGATGCACCATAGAAACCATCCTTTCCGGATGTATCACAGCTTGGTATGGCCCCTGCTCTGACCAAGACTGCAAGAAACTACAAAGGGTCGTGAACATAGCCCAATCCATCACGCAAACCAGCCTCCCATCATTTGACTCCGTCTACACTTCCCACTCCATGGGAAAAGCAGCCAGTGTAGAGCGGCACGGTGGCACAGTGATTAGCACTGCTGCCTCACAACACCAGGGACCCGGATTCAATTCCCGGCTTGGGTCACTGTGTGGAGGCTGCAGGTTCTCCCCGCATCTGCGTGGGTTTCCTCCGGGTGCTCTGGTTTCCTCCCACAGACCAAAGATGTGCGGGTTAGGTGGATTGGCCACGATAAATTGCCCCTTAGTGTCGGGGGAACTAGCTAGGATAAATACATGGGGCTATGGGAAAGGGCCTGGGTGGGATAGTGGTTGGTGCAGACTCGATGGGCCGAATGGCCTCCTTCTGTACAGTAGGATTCTATGATTCATAACCAAGGACCCCACGCACCCTGGACATTCTCTCTTCCACCTTCTTCCGTTGGGAAAAAGATACAACAGTCTGAGGTCACGTACCAACCTACTCAAGAACAGCTTCTCTCCTGCTGCCATCAGACTTTTGAATGTACCTACCTTATATTAAGCTGATCTTTCTCTATGCCTGAGCTGTGCCCGAACTGTAACACTACATTCTGCACACTCTCCTATCCTTCTCACCTGTGTACTCTATGAATGGTATGCTTTGTTTAGCACAAGAAACAATACTTTTCACTGTATCCCAATACATGTGACAATAATAAACTGTAACACTATATTCTGCACCCTCCCCTTTCCTTCTCACCTATGTACTCTATGAACGGTATGGTATGCTTGTCTGTCTACTGCGCAAGGAACAATACTTTCCACTATATCCCAATACATGTGACAATAATAAATTAAATCAAATCAAAAGACATACACTGTGTAATCAGTAATATGGTTAATACAAAATGGCAGACCAGAAACAGGAAGTCACCTTGAGTCAATGGCTCTCCTCAGCTGTCAAACTCAGGTAGGCTTAGAAACCCTACAGTACAGAAAGAGGCCATTCGGCCCATCAAGTCTGCACCGACCACAATCCCACCCAGGCCCTACCCCCATATCCCTACATATTTACCCACTAATCCCTCTAATCTACGCATCCCAGGACACTAAGGGGCAATTTTAGCATGGCCAATCAACCTAACCCCCACATCTTTGGACTGTGGGAGGAAACCGGAGCACCCGGAGAAAACCCAGGCAGACACGAGGAAAATGTGCAAACTCCACACAGACAGTGACCCAAGCCGGGAATTGAACCCAGGTCCTTGGAGCTGTGAAGCAGCAGTGCTAACCACTGTGCTACCGTGCCGCCTGGAGAATCAGAAAAAAATATGTTCAAGACTACGGGGAGTGGGGGAGTGGGGGGGGGGGATGGGATGAGTGAATTTCTCTTGCAGAGAGCAAGCCTGGATAGAAAGGGACGAATGGTCTCCTTCTGTGTCCTAACCCTGTTCCGATTCTTGGGCTGAGTGGCAAATAAACCTTGCTGGTGGCGCCCATCTCATGAAAACAAATCTGTACTCAAACAAAAACAGAAAATGTTGGAAAATCTCGGCAGGTCTGACAGCATCTGTGGGAAAGAGATGCAGTTTGGGAGAGGGGGGGGGGAACGATTTTGAGCCTGCGTTCGCCTTCCGTGCGAATACCGGTGGGGCCGCAAGGTTCGGAAGTTGCATCTCTCGCCATTTTGGACATTCCTCGCCCCTCGCCGTCAATGTCGTCCTCTTTACAAGGGATGTTGGGATGCCAACGAATGGGTGTAAAGTGGGTGACAAGTCCCCTCTTGCCAACAGCGGAAACGCGATGGCCAATTTTACCACAGGCGGATTCCTAATTGCACTGAAGCCACCGGGAAAGGTGCAGGGGGAGGATGGAACCCTTAGCGAGCTGGGCAAGATAAGTTAAAGTTCAAGGGTCAGAGGGAAAACCCAGGGAGGGCATGGGGGTGGGGGGCGCAGATTCAGATTGCCTTCACTGACAGTAGCCCCCTCTTAGGGATATTTAGACTGGTGACCCCACGCCTAACCTCCTCCGCTGCTCAGAGGACACCGCTCCATCGTGCGGAGATGGTGGCACAGTGGTAATGTCACTGGGCTCGTAATCCAGATACCCAGACTAATGCTCCGGGGACAAGAGTTCGAACCCTCGGTGGAATTTAGATTCAATACATTAAAGGCTAAGCTTCAGTAATGGTGACCATCGATTGTTGGAAAAACCCACCTGGTTCACCAATGCTCCTTTAGGGAAGGAAATCTGCCGTCCTTACCTGGTCTGGCCTACATGTGACTCCAGATCCACAGCAATGTGGTTGACTCTTAACTGCCCTCTGAGGCCTAGCAAGCCACTTGAACCAGGGCAATTAGGGATGGCCAACAAAGACTGGCGCAACCATTGGTGCCCAGGTTCCATAAAAGGATTTGTAAAAATTTGACAGCCCCCCTGTACATTGTCCCATCCCCATCGTGGTCCATAAAATGGCCCCTAATTGGCCTGTTAATTATTGACAGCCTGCCTCCTTGTATTCAATTAGTTCGATTAAAAGTACATAGGTACCCAACTATCATACTTTGGGGCGGCACAGTGGTTAGCACTGCTGCCTCACAACACAAGGGGCCCGGGTTCAATTCCCGGCGTCGGGTCACTGTCTGTGCGGAGTCTGCACATTCTCCCCGTGTCTGTGTGGACTTTCTCCGGGTGCTCCGATTTCCTCCCACAGTCCGAAAGACGTGCAGGTAAGTTGGATTGGCCACGCTAATTTGCTCCTTAATATCCAAAGATGTGTAGGTTAGGTGGATTGGCCATGCTAAATTGCCCCTTAGCATCCAAAGATGTGCAGGTTAGCTGGATTGGCCATGCTAAATTGCCCCTTAGCATCCAAAGATGTGCAGGTTAGCTGGATAGGCCATGCTAAATTGCCCCTTAGCATCCAAAGATGTGCAGGTTAGGTGGATTGGCCATGATTAATTGCTCCATAGTGTCTGGGGGACGAGCAGGATTAATAAATGGGGTTACGGGGATGGGGCCTGGGTTATGGGTGCAGGCTCGATGGGCTGAATGGTCTCCTTCTGCACTTTCGGGATTCTATGAGCTGAATTTTCCCGTCCGGCCCGCCATGGGAATTGTAGCCGGCGGGTCAAGGACCACGCACAGGTCCAGGGACCTCGAGCGGGATTTTCCGACTTCGGAGTGAACGCGGTTGGAAAATCCCGCCTTTTGAGTCTATTGTACGATTGCCACTCGGGTATGAGCTGTGCGCCTTCCATACTCACAAAGACTCCAGCCTGTACACACAACTCTGCTCCAGTGCAGTCGATGGATACATCGGGCATCGCTCCACCGAGAACCTGCTTCACTTTCTGGCTCAGCTCCTTGGCACTCATGTCTCTCTCGACCGCAACGGTGAAACTGGCTCCCATCTGCTTAGCTTTCTCCAGCCGAGCCACGGACATATCTGAAACAGGGGGATCCGGGTCACACTTGTAGTATCACAGAACATTACAGTGCAGAAGAGGCCCTTCGGCCCATCAAGTCTGCACCGACGCATGAAAGGCCCCAACCTGCCCACCTAATCCCACTTGCCAGCACTTGGCCCATAGCCTTGAATGTTATGGCGTGCCAAGTGCTCATCCAGGTACTTCTTAAAGGATGTGAGGCGTCCCGCCTCCACCACCCTCCCAGGAAGCGCAATCCAGACCCTCACCACCCTCTGGGTAAAAATGCTTTCCTCAAATCCCCCCTAAACCTCCCACCCCTCACCTTTTATCTTGTGTCCCGTCCTAACTGATCCTTCAACTAAGGGGAACAGCTGCTCTCTATCCACCCTGTCCATGCCCCTCATAATCTTGAACACCTCAATCAGGTTGCCCCTCCATCTTCTCCGGTAACATGTACGATTTTAGTAATACTGTCGGCAAATAAAGATGGAGCTGTGCTAGAATGAACATCAAATATACCGAAGCCCAGTCTTAGGAAAGGAACGCTTTTAACATCTATGTTTGGTACCCTGGCGATATGGACAACTAACAAACAGACTATTGATCAGCTGAATTGTTTGAGTTGTGGACATAGAGGTTTCGCATATCCTACCCAGACAGGAAGCATAATGAAGAAGTGCGAGAAATCGCTGGAGAAAAATGGAAACAAGTGCGTAATATCATAGAGCAAGATACAATGTTTTGTAGGTTAGGTGGATTGGCCATGCTAAATTGCCCCCTAGTGTTCAAAGATGTGCAGGTTAGGTGGATTGGACATGCTTAATTACCCCTTAGTGTCCAAAGATGTGTAGGTTAGATGAATTGGCCATGCTTAATTACCCCTTAGTGTCCAAAGATGTGTAGGTTAGATGAATTGGCCATGCTAAATTACCCCTTAGTGTTCAAAGATGGGCAGGTTAGGTGGATTGGCCATGCTAAATTGCCCCTTAGTGTCTAAAGATGTGTAGGTTAGGTGGATTGGCCATGCTAAATTGCCCCTTAGTGTTCAAAGATGTACAGGTTCGGTGGATTGGCCCTACTAAATTACCCCTTAATGTCCAAAGATGTGCAGGTTAGGTGGATTGGCCATGCTAAATTGCCCCTTAGTGTCCAAAGATGTGCAGGTTAGGTGGATTGGCCATGCTAAATTGCCCCTTAGTGTCAAGGGGGTTAGCAGGGTAAATCAGTAGGGTTACAGGGATAGGGTTTGGGTGGGACTGTTGTCGGTGCAGACTCGATGGGCCGAATGGCCTCCCTCTGCACTGTAGGTATTCTATTCTATGTGAAATGTTTGATCCAGTGTCTGTGTTTTGAAATCTGACAATAATCCATGACAGATGAACAGTGCATTGATTCTGGATGCAGCAGATTTTCCTTTGTATTTAAAATTCAGAGAGAGAGAGAGCGAGACACACACAAAACTAACAACTTACCGCAGATCACAATCTGAGATGCTCCCATGGACTTGGAAACGAGCAGGTTCACAAGCCCGATTGGCCCTTAAGCATAAAAGTGATTGTTCATTAGAAAAACACTTGGCAGGGTTGGGAAAAAAAATTGACAGGGTAAACTTCCCCGGTGTTAGGCCTCGCCTACAGGAGAGACATTTGATAACTGGGGTGTGACACTCTTAATTCCTTGGCAAACACAGTTCTCCTGCTCTTAAAATATGCGTGAGTTTTAAAGTTTATTTATTAGTATCACAAGCAGGCTTACATTACAATGAAGTTACTGTGAAAATCCCCTTGTTGCCACACTCCGGCGCCTGTTCGGGTACATTGAGGGAGAATTTAGCACGGCCAATCCACCCTAACCCACACGTCAACTCATGGGGCTGTGTTTAGGACCTCGCTCATCCCGAAACCGTAAAGCCCCGGCCTAGGTCAACAAACCTTTCCATGGTCTGCCCCTCGCTCACTCGATTCCCGTGGCAGGCGGGACGGTAAAATTCCGGCTGTAGAATTCCTACAGTGCAGAAGGTGGCCACTCGCCCCCCGTCGAGTCTGCCCCGACTCTCCAACAGAGCATCTTACCCAGGCCCACCGGGTGTCCTATCCCCACAATCCCACTCATTTACCCTGATAATCGACTTAGCCCACACATCTTGGAACACTAACGGACAATTTAGCAGGGCCAATCCACCTAACCAGCACGTCTTTCAGAGTGTGGGAGGAAACCGGAGCACCCGGAGGAAACCCACGCAGACACGGGGAGAATGTGCAAGCTCCACACAGACAGTGACCCGAGCTGGGAATCGAACCCAGGTCCCTGGTGCTATGAGGCAGCAGTACTAACTGCTATGCCACCATGCTGCACTAGAGGGGAATTTGCAAGGAATTACTGAATAGGTTTGACTAAAATCCTGCAAATACTCACTGGGATTCTTGTTGGATGAGAAACTACCATCCCACACATTTTTAAATATGTAAGGGCGCGATCTTACCAGCTGTTCACGTCACGGTCCCGCTGCAGCGAGGTTGGAGAATCTGGCGGCCAGCCAAATCTCCGTTCACTGCAGCGGGACAGGAAAATCCCGCTAGTGTGAATGGTGGTAAGATTCCGGCCTTATTCCTTCATGGGATCCGGGCAAGGCCAGCATTTGTTGCCCATCCCTATTTGCCCTTGAACTGAGTTTATTGCGAGGGCCATTTCCGAGAACGTTTAAGAGTCGACCACGTTGCTATGGCTCTGGAGTCACATGTAGGCCAGACCGGGTAAGGATGGCAGATTTCCTTCCCTAAAGGACAGTAGTGAACCAGATGGGTTTTTACAACAATCAATGATATTTTCATAGTCACTATTCCTAAGACTAGCTTTATATTCCACTTTTATTTAATTGATTTTAAACTCCATTCCCGCCTGCTACCAGCGAGAACGGAAAATCCGGCGCTCAGTGGGACTGGAGAATCCCAGGTCCCAGGTGTAGATTTTTACTTTTGTTCTTCACTACAACAATGACTTATATTAGTCTCTATAGAAGTAATAAAACATTCCCTGGGGCATTGTAAGACAAAACACACACACAAGGAAATGTTGGAGCTTTGGCACAAGGAGCCTTGGCCTACAGCTGCAGAGTTGTCGAGAGCCTCACGTCTCCTCTCTTTGGGAGATTTCTAGATTCCTAGTTCAGGATTCTCATCAGGTTAACTGGCAGGTTGAGTCGGCAGTTAGGAAGGCAAATGCAATGTTAGCATTCAGGTCGAGAGAACTAGAATACAAAAACAGGGATGTACTGCTGAGGCTGTATAAGGCTCTGGTCAGACCACATTTGGAGTATTGTGAGCAATTTTGGGCCCCGTATCTAAGGAAGGATGTGCTGGCCTTGGAGAGGGTCCAAAGGTTCACGAGAATGACCCCAGGAATGAAAAGCTTGATGTATGAGGAGAGTTTAAGGACTCTGGGTCTGTACTTGATGGAGTTTAGAAGGATGAAGGGGGGATCTCATTGAAACTTACAGAATACTGAAAGGCCTGGATAGAGTGGACGCGGGGAAGATGTTTCCATTGGTCGGAGAGACTAGGATTCGAGGACACAGCCTCAGAGTAAAGAGGTGAGGAAGAACCGAGATGAGGAGGAATTTCTTCAGCCAGAGGGTGGTGAATCTGTGGAATTCATTGCCGCAGAAGGCTGTAGAGGGCAGGTCATTGAGTGTACTTAAGACAGAGATAGATAGACTCTTGATTGGCAAGGGGATCCAAAGGTTACGGGAAAAGGCAGGAGAATGGGGTTGAGAAACTTATCAGCCATGATTGAATGGCGGAGCAGACTCAAATGGGCCGAATGGCCTAATTCTGCTCCTATATCTCATGGTCTGATGGAGATATCGGGGACAGGTGACCAACAACACTAGACAGAACCTTGTGGATGTGACTGAAGCTCCGGCCTACAACAGGATCGTCGGTAGCCCCACGCCTCCTCTCTTTGGAAGATTCCAAAGACAGTCACCCAAGGACGGAATTGAACGTGGATCCCTGGTGCTGTGAGACAGCAGCGCCACCGTTCAAATCCCACCATGGGGAAAATTTGAATTCAACTTTAAAAGTCTGAATCTTCCAAAGAGAGGAGGTGTGGGGCTACCGACGGTCCTGTTGTAGGCCGGAGCTCCAGTCACTAAGGAGGAAATCTGCCATGCTTATCTGATCTGGCCTACATTTGACTTCAGATCCAGAGTCAATGGGGTTGACTCTTTAATGCCCTCTGAAATGGCCTAGCCACTCAGTGAATGAATAATGATTTCAAGAAATCTACTGATATGAAGACCAAAACTGTTAGGTAAATGGCAGTGAGAACCATCAAATTCTGACAGTGCAGAAGGAGGCCATTCACCCATCGAGTCTGCACCAATTCTCCAAAAGAGCATCTTACCCAGACACACCCCCACGCCATAACCCTGTGTATTTAGCATGGCCAATCCACCTAACCTGCACATCTTTGGACACTAAGGGGTAATTTAGCATGGCCAATCCACCTAACCTGCACATCTTTGGACACTAAGGGGTAATTTATCATGGCCAATCCACCTAACCTGCACATCTTATACATTAGGGGGCAATTTAGCATGGCTAATCCACCTAACCTGCACATTTTTGGACACTAGGGGGCAATTTAGCCTGGCTAATCCACCTAACCTGCACATCTTTGGACACTAGGGGGCAATTTAGCATGGCCAATCCACCTAACCTGAACACCTTTGGACACTAGGGGGCAATTTAGCATGGCCAATCCACCTAACCCGCACATCTTTAGACTGTGGGAGGAAACCGGAGCACCCGGAGGAAACCCACGCAGACACGGGGAGAACGTGCAGACACCACACAGACAGTGACCCGAGGCCGGAATTGAACCACTGTGCCACCCTCAAAAATGGGAAATGGAGCAAAAGGAATTCAGGTACACATTTAGCCGCTGCTGATAGTAATTTATACGGTGTGGCACCTACCTGCCCCTAATATGAAGACCTTGCTGCCGATTGTTACCCCTCCTCTACGACAGGCGTGAATTGCAACAGAGAGGGGCTCAATCATCGCACCTTCCTCAAAGCTCACAGACTCGGGGAGCCTGAAACAAGAAAGAAAAACCAGAAAAACTAACTCTTCCAGACTAATCCGAAAACAAGAGGCATGTTGTCAAAGTTTTCCATCCTGCACACATCAGGACAGACTGAAGAATAGCAAATTTCAAAGGGAGCAACAATTAACACTGCACGGGAAGCGGGTGCTGATTGGTTAGCTCATCATCTCTGATTGGTTGAGGCGAATGGGATCAAAAGTTATGGGGAGAAAGCAGGATCGTGATGAATGGCGGAGCAGGCTCGAAGGACCGAATGACCTCCCCCTGCTCCTATAGAATCATGGAATCATAGAATCCTACAGTGCAGAAAGAGGCCATTCAGCCCATCGAGTCTGCACCGACAACAATCCCACCCAGACCCCATCCCCATACATTTACCCTAGCTGCCAATCCACCTAACCTGCATATCTTTGGACTGTGGGAGGAAACCGGAGCACCCGGAGGAAACCCAAGCAGACACGGGGAGAATGTTAAAACTCCGCACAGACAGTGACCCAAGCCGGGAATCGAACCCGGGTCCCAGGCGCTGTGAGTGCTAGCCACTGCGCTACCGTGCCGCCATCTATCTATCTTCTATGTTATGTGTCTATGAGGCACTGCCATAGACTGTGGAAATACTGCCCCATGCTCTTGCTTAATTCAAAAAAAGGCACAATGCCTGGACAGGTCCCTTTTTCTTGCAGAGGACAATCTTCATCCACATGAGGGGAGTTTTCTTGTCCTGCCCGCCATGGGAATCATAGCTGGAGGGAGCGGGGGGGGGGGGGGGGGGGGGGGGGTGGACGGTGGACCGGATGGACCATCAGGTGATCTTGTTGAAGGAGCAGCGCTCTGAAAGCTTGTGGCTTTTGCTACCAAACAAACCTGTTGGACTTTAACCTGGTGTTGTTAAACTTCTTACAGCACAGTGACACAGTGGTTAGCACTGCTGCCTCACAGTGCCAGGGACCCGGGTTTGATTCCCGGCTTGGGCCACCGTCTGTGTGGGGTCTGCACGTTCTCCCCGTGTCTGCGTGGGTTTGCTCTGGTTTCCTCCCACAGTCTGAAAGACGTGCTGGTTAGGGCGCATTGGCCATGCTAAATTCTCCCTCAGTGTACCCGAACAGGAGTGTGGCGACTGGGGGATTTTCACAGTGACTTCATTGCAGTGTTAATGGAGGCCTAATTGCGACACCAATAAATAAACTTTAATCACGCTGCTCTTTGTCGCTGTGTGCCAATTGATTGCTACATTACAACACCCTTTGGCTGTGAACATGGAGATACCCTGAGGTCACGAGAGGCATTATACAAATTCAGGTTCTTTCCTTGCCAAGCTCAAGAATAACTATAGCCTTGGAGTTTCTACATTGGGAAAGATGGCTTATCTAGCCCAACTGGCTTGGCAAAGTAATAGAATTCACACCCAACCGTCACGTCAACCAGGAGATTATGTAGGACAGGAGTTCCTTTTTAGCATCTACTCAGATGCACTCATCTGGTTACATTCCTTGTGGAAACAAAACAGTCGCCTGGGTCCAAAAGTACAGAACATGTTGTACTGAAAACTGCAGAGTCTCACGTAACCTCAAACGGACTGGCTTAAAAATGAACTTTGGAGTGGCACAACTCACGCTTGTTCACTTTGAATTGAAATGGGCCGTCTGAAAGCCTCTCACAGTATTCTAATAGGGAGGGAGAAGAAAGCTTTCTCCTTCCATACCTTGACGACTGATTTGTCCCATCAGAACTATGAAAATCAAGGGCAAGTTGTGAGGGAAAGAAAGCTAGCTAATATATTCTTACCGCAATTAATAATAAAGCCAAGCTACTAGGTTAAGCACAAATTGCATTTTTCTCAAGATAGATCCCCAGTATCTGCGGTGGTCAGCGGAGGCGGTGGCCTAGTGGCATTATCGCGAGACTATTAATCCAGAAACTCAGCTAATGCTCTCGGGACCTGGGTTCGAATCCCGCCACGCCAGATGGCGGAATTTGAATTCAATAAAAAAATCTGGAATTAAGAATCTAATGATGACCATGAAACCATTGTCGATTGTGGAAAAACCCCATCTGGTTCATTTATGTCCCTTTTGGAAAGGAAATCTGCCGTCCTTACCTGGTCTGGCCTACATGTGACTCCAGAGCCACAGCAATGTGGTTGACTCTCAACGGCCCTCAAATGACCGAGCGAGACACTCAGTTCAAGGGCAACTAGGGATGGGCAATAAATGCTGGCCCAGCCAGTGATGCCCATGTCCTATGAATGGATAAAAAAGCATTGCTGCCTCACCGAGCCAGGAACATGGGTTCAATTCCCGGCTTGGGTCACTGTCTGTGCACGTTCTACCTGTATCTGCGTGGGTTTCCTCCGGGTGCTCCGGTTTCCTCCCACAGTCCGAAAGACGTGCTGGTTAGATGGCCATGCCAAATTGACCCTAGTGTCAAGGGGATTAGCAGGGTAGATATGTGGGGTTACGGGAATGGGGCCTGGATGAGATTGGATGAGTCGGTGCAGACTCGATGGGCCGAATGGCCTCCTTCTGCACTGTAGGGATTCTATGACCCGCTGAGGGCGATCTGACCAGTTTGTTTCTCTGGTCGATCGGCAAGGCGAACCGGTAAGATCGGGCAAGAGGCAAAT
The DNA here is from genome assembly GCF_964213995.1 of Mustelus asterias. NCBI lineage: Eukaryota > Metazoa > Chordata > Chondrichthyes > Carcharhiniformes > Triakidae > Mustelus > Mustelus asterias. The sequence continues at coordinate 8,287,002 of NC_135829.1, forward strand.
AAAGTCAGTACCGCGCCCGGAATTTCACCCTCCATCCCTCAGTAGCGCCCCTAGAGTTCAGCAGCTGGCTTCTGCTGGCCTCCCATCCATTGACTCTGTCTACACTTCCTGCTGCCTTGGCAAAGCAGCCAGCATAATTAAGGACCCCACGCACCCCGGACATTCTCTCTTCCACCTTCTTCCGTTGGGAAAAGGATACAAAAGTCTGAGGTCACGTACCAACCGACTCAAGAACAGCTTCTTCCCTGCTGCTGTCAGACTTTTGAATGGACCTACCTTGCATTAAGTTGATCTTTCTCTGCACCCTAGCTATGACTGTAACTCTACATCCTGCACTCTCTCCTTTCCTTCTCTATGAACGGCATGTTTTATCTATATAGTGCGCAAGAAACAATACTATTCACTGTATGCTAATACATGTGACAATAATAAATCCCAGCGAGATTAGGCTCCGCCTTTCCCCCTACTGGCAAGAATCACATCCTGGCACTTTTTTTTGACTCAGTGCCATAAGATTGCTTTTTTTAAAAACTCGCCCAAAAAATGAGTCTGAAACTCTCCCGCTTTCTCGCTTGTTGAGCACTTAGAATTTGTTACATAAAATCCCGCCCAAATTTCTAACAAATATGGTCTGAGACATGATCGCTTTCAACTGAAGGGCAGAATGGAGAGGCCACAGTTTACTTCTGCTAATCCAAAGGCATTTATTCTGGGCTGTTTTGGTGTCCTTATCTGAGGAGGGATGTTCTTGCTATAGAGGGAGTACAGCAAAGGTTTACCAGGCTGATTCCTGGGATGGGCAGGTCTGTCGTATGTGGAGAGTCATGGAATAGAATAGAATCCCTACAATGCAGAAGGAGGCCATTCGGCCCACTGAGTCTGCACCGACAACAATCCCACCCAGGCCCTATCCCTGTAACCCCACATATTTACTAATCTCCCTGATATCACCCAAACACTAAGGAGCAATTTAGCACGGCCAATCAACCTAACCCGCACATGTTTGGACTGTGGGAGGAAACCGGAGCGCTCGGAGGAAACACACGCAGATACGGGGAGAGCGTGCAAACAGTGACCCAAGCCGGGGATTGAACTCGGATCCCTGGCGGTGTGGGACAGCAAGAGAGACTAAGCCGGTTGGGATTGTGTTTGTTGGAGTTTAGGAGAGCGAGAGTTCAGAAATAATGGGCGGGGTTTTACGGTCTCGCTCGTCCCGCAACGTAAAACCCCACCCAAGGTCAACGGACCTTCCCGTGCTCCGATTCCCGTGGCGGGCGGGTCGGTAAAACTCCGGCCTATGCTTCCAGTGGTGGGGGAGTCCAGAACTAGAGGGGTCATAGTCTGAGGCTAAGGGGTAAACCTTATAGGACTGAGGTGAGGAGAATGTGTGGAATTCACTACCACAGGAAGTAGTTGAGGCCAAAACGTTGTGATTTTGAGAAGAAATTAGATACAGCTCTTGGGGCTAAAGGGATCGAGGGATATGGGGGAAGGGGGATCAGGATATTGAATTTGATGATCAGCCATGATCATAATGAACAGCGGAGCAGGCTTGAAGGGCCCAATGGCCTCCTCCTGCTTCCAGTTTCTATGTTTCCATGACATTATGTCACCCTCCAAATGTCAATCAGAAATTCAAAGTAAAGTTTAAAAGTTTGTGTATTAGTCACAAATAAGGTTTACATTAACACTGCAATGAAGTCACTGTGAAATTCCCCTAGTCGCCACAGTCCGGCGCCTGTTCGGGTCAATGCACCCTAACCAGCACGTCTTTCAGACTGTGGGAGGAAACCGGAGCACCCGGAGGAAACCCACACAGACACGGGGAGAAAGTGCAAACTCCACACAGTGAACCCAAGCCGGGAATTGAACCCGGGTCCCTGGCGCTGTGAGGCATCAGTGCTAACCACTGTGCCACCGTGCCGCCCACAAATGAACCAACCGAGTACAAAATACTCTGATAGGCTTTTGCAGAGTCTGTTTCAATTCAAATCAAATAACTTTGGACGAACGGCACTGACTGTGACATTTGGAAAAAGCTACGTGAGACTATGCAGTTTTCAGTACAACATGTCCTGTACTTTTTGGACCCAGGCGACTGTTATAATTCTACTAGGAATGTAACCAAATGAGTGTATCTGAGCAAAGAACAAAGAACAGTACAGCACAGGAACAGGCCCTTCGGCCCTCCAAGCCTGTGCTGATCATGATGCCTGCCTAAACTAAAACCGTATGCCCTTACAGAGTTCATATCCTTCCATTCCCATCCTATTCATGTATTTGTCTAGTTGCCCCTTAAATGCCGCTATCGTACCTGCTCCCACCACCTCCCCGGGCAGCGCGTTCCAGACATTCACCACCCTCTGTGTAAAAAAGACTTGCCTCGCACATCTCCTCTAAACTTTTCCCCACACACCTTAAACCCATGTCCCCGAGTACTTGACTTTCCTACCCTAGGAAAGAGCATCTGACTATCCACTCTGTCCATGCCACTCATAATCTTGTAGACTTCTATCAAATCACCCCTCAACCTTCGTCATTCCAGTGAGAACAAACCAGGTTTCTCCAACCTCTCCTCATAGCTAATGCCCTCCAGATCAGGCAACATCCTGGTAAATCTCTTCTGTACCCTCTCCAAAGCATCCACATCCTTCCGGTAGTGTGGCGACCAGAATTGAACACTATATTCTAAAATGAGGCCTAACTAAAGTTGTGTAAGTTGATGCTAAAGATGAACTTTGTCCGACACAACCTCCTCATTTACACGATGCTTTTCTTTCTGGAAATTCTGGTCTCCTGGAGAGGCTAGCTGCAGTTTATTTTTTTAAACAGATTTCCAGCATGATTGGATATTCTACGGTTAAATCCAAAATAGGCTGAGGGGGTGAATTTTCCAAATTTGGACTCATGCCGGCAAGGAGCAGATTCAAGATACTGGCGCTACGACAGCTTGACCCTACCTCCTCTGCAAGGTCACCTGCCAAAAGTATCCCTCGGGCAAACAAGTTGGACTTGTACCCGGATGGCTATGAGCAAGGAGGGGCGGCACGGTGGCACAGTGATTAGCACTGCTGCCTCACAGCGCCAAAGAGCTGGGTTCGATCCCCGGCTTGGGCCACTGTCTGTGTGGAGTTTGAAAGTTCTCCCCGTGTCTGCGTGGGTTTCCTCCGGGTGCTCCGGTTTCCTCCCACAGTCCATGCTGGTTAGGGTGCATTGGCCGTGCTAAATTCTCCCTCAGTGTACCCGAACAGGCGCCGGAGTGAGGCGACTGGCGGATTTTCACAGTAACTTCATTGCAATGTTAATGGCCTCCTTGGTGCGAGGAGGCAGCAGTGCTAACCACTGTACCACCGTGCTGCCCAGTTGTAAAAGTAATTGAAGCAGTGCCAGGGACCCGGGGCGGCACGGTGGCACTGCTGCCTCACAGCGCCAGGTTTGATTCCCGGCTTGGGTCACTGTCTGTGCGGAGTCTGCACATTCTCCCCGTGTCTGCGTGGGTTTCCTCCGGGTGCTCCGGTTCCCTCCTACATGTGCGGGTTAGGTGGATTGGCCATGCTAAGTTGCTCCTTAGTATCAGCGGGGCTAGTAGGGTAAATATGTGAGGTTACGGGGATAGGGCCTGGGTGGGATTGTGGTCGGTGCAGACTCGATGGGCCAAATAACCTCCTTCTGCACTGTCGGGATTCTATGAACTCCAAATCATTCAAAATCATCAGCCAACCATTGATGAATAAATTCTTTTTGAGTGATTGATTAATCCGAGATTTACTGTAATCCGGTAGGATCAAGTTGTTTCATGTTGCAAGCATTGGATACAATTGAGCAACAGAATGAGTAAAACGCTGTCACATTCAGGCTCGCTGTTGTGGAGCCGGTGGGTGGTTTGCCTCATCTGTGCAAAGACTTCATTGTTAGATATTTCTGCCGATGCAATTACATTTAAATGCAAAGCTTAAAAAAAATTAACTCAACTACATTTTAAAACTCAGCAGGCATGCTGGGATTCGCTGGAAAAGTTGACCGCATTTTTGAAAGTACAATGCCAGCAAAAACTTGCCTTTCATACCCAAAAACACGCTCTCCATGGCCACAGCTGCGAGGATTGTTTTGGTAGTCAGAGACAGCATGTACCAAACAATTTCAGTACGAGATAAGGGTTAAGATATAGTTTTGGAACTGTGTGTGCAGTGGTCAGTCTGTTTTCGAGATCTGTTCAGTCTGTTTTGAGTTCTTTGATCAGTCCAGGACTGGTAAATAAAGCCAGTATATCTTTCTCTCTCTCTCGCGAGTTATTTTCTCTTTCTGTGATGATTTAATTTTAAATTCTGTTTAATAAAAGAAATTCATCGTATCAGTGCCGTCTCCGTCTATTCTAAGGAATGAATGGACCCTGCACTCTCCCTGGAGATAGTCATCGACTTCAGGAAACATAGTGGAGGACATGCCCATGTCTACAAAGATGGTGATGAACTGGAGATGGTCGAGAGCTTCACGTTCCTAGGTGTTCAGATCACCAACAACCTGTCCTGGTCCCTTCATGCCGATGCTATAACTTAAAAAGCTCATCAACGCCTCTACTTCCTCAAGAGGCCAAGGAAGTCTGGTATGTCCGCTAAGACTCTCACCAATTTTCACAGATGCACCATAGAAAGCATCCTTTCCAGATGTATCACAGCTTGGTATGGCCAATACTGTCCAATACTGCAAGAAACTACAAAGGGTTGTGAATGTAGCCCAGTCCATCACTCAAACAAGCTTCCCATCCATTGAATCCATCTACACTTCCGCTGCCTCGGAAAAGCAGCCAGCATAAACAAGGACCCCACGCGCATCCTGGACATAATCTCTTCCATCTTTTTCCATCGGTCTGAGATCACGTACCAATTGACTCAAGAACAGCTTCTTCCCTGCTGCCATCAGTCTTCGGAAAGGACCTATCCTATATTAAGCTGATCTATCTCTACACCCGAGCTATGACTGTAATGCTACATTCTGCACCCTCTCCTTTCCTTCTCCCCTATGTACTCTATGAAGGGTAAAGGGTTATGGGGAGCAGGCAGGAAAGGGCTGTTGAGACCAGGATAAGATCAGCCATGATCATATTAAATGGCGGAGTGGGTTGGAAGGACTGAATTGCCCACTCCCGCTCCTAACTCCTATGTTCCTATAAGGGTCAACAAAATAGCCAATGCATAAGACCATAAAATGTGGAAGCAGAAGTAGGCCATTCAGCCCATCGAGTCTGCTCTGCCATTCAATGAGATCATGACTGATCTGAGGTGATAATCCTCAACTCCACTTTCCCGCCTTATCCCCATAATCCTTGTTTCCCTGACTGATTAAAAATCTGTCCTTGAACGTACTGAACGACCCAGCCTCTACAGCCCTCTGCGGTAAAGAATTTCACACACTCAGTACACTCAACGAATAAATTCCCCCTCATCGCTGTCTTAAATGGGCCCTTACTCTGAGATTACGCCCTCTGGTCCTCGACTCTCCCACAAGGGGGGAAAAGAACCTCTCAGCATCTACCCTGTCAAAGCCCCCTGAGAATCTGATACGTCTCAATAAGGATGAATGGCCTTATGAATGCTGTCTGTAATTCGATGCAGTAAGAATGTAGATTCATAAGACCATAAAACATAGGAGCAGAATTAGGCCATTCAGCCCATCAAGTCTGCTTCGCCATGCAATGAGACCGCGACTGATCTGATGTGATGATCCACAACTCCATTTTCCCGCCTTATCCCCATAACCCTCGATTCCCTTACTAATTAAAAACCTGTCTATCTCAGCCTTGAACATACTTAACGACCCTCTGCGGTAATGAACTCCACCCCCCTCTGAGAGAAGAAATTCCTACTCATCCCTGTCTTAAATGGGCGACCCCCTTACTCTGAGATTATGTCCTCTGGACCTAGACGCTCCCCACAAGGGGAAACAACCTCTCAGAATCTATCCTATTAGGCCCCCTGGGATTCCGATATATTTCAAAAAAGTCACCTCACATTCTCCTAAACTCCAGTGAGTACAGACCAACCGACTCAACCTCTCCCCATAAGAAAATTCCTCCACACCTGGGGTCAACCTTGTGAACCTTCCCTGGACTGTCGTCAATGCCAGTATATCTTTCCCTAGATTAGGGGACCAAAGCTGTTCACCGTATTCCTGGTGTGGGGTGTGACCAGTTCCTCGTATCGTTTTAGCAAGACTTTAACAAGACAGTTTCTATTTCCCTCTGCGCGTGGAACAGTCAAAAGGCTGATCTGTTTAGGAGCTAGTTTCAAATAAACACTGGTGCGTTCTGTGACTTCAAATAACTATTCAAAAAAAAAAAGAGTTTGATGGATTACTCTTACAGAGCAATGTAACATGACCAATATTGTTTCACCATGAGTCAGGGACAGGCAATGGAAATTCCGTTTCCAATCCAAAAGATGATCACTGGGTCTATTGTTCTCACAGAACATGCCTTCGGAGTTGTATTTCCTGCTTACCCGAACACCCTTCGATTCACAGGAGTTACGACATTTCCGAAAGGAGTGCCCAATTTGGAAGCTACAGTCAGATGTGAAGCCTGAAATGCCACTCACACATGTTTCACTAAAGGGAGGTGATGGCCTAGTGGTATTATGGCCAGACTATTAATCCAGAAACTTCAGCTAATGTTTTGGAGACCTGGGTTCGAATCCCGCCACAGCAGGTGGTGGAATTGGAATCCCATAAAAAATATCCGGAATTAAGTATCTACTGATGACCGTGAAACCATTGTCAATTGTCGGAAAAACCCATCTGGTTCCTTTAGGGAAGGAAATCTGCCGTCCTCACCTGGTCTGGACTACATGTGACTCCAGAGCCACAGCAATTTGGTTGACTCTCAACTGCCCTCCAAGGGCAACTAGGGATGGGCAGTAAATGTTAGAAGATGTCTCACAACACCAGGTTAAAGTCCAACTGGTTTATTTGGTAGCAAAAGCCACTAGCTTTCGGAGCGCTGCTCCTTCGTCAGGTGAGTGGGAGTTCTGCTCACAAACAGGGCATATAAAGACACAAACTCAATTTACAAAATAATGGCTGGAATGCGAGTCTTTACAGGTAATCAAGTCTCAAAGGTAATGAACACCGCTCAACAATCACCAGGCAAGAGTGTTCTCTTCCTGTTGGGGAACACTTCAGCAGTCACGGGCATTCGGCCTCTGATCTTCGGGTAAGCATTCTCCAAGGCGGCCTTCACGACACACGACAACGCAGAGTCGCTGAGCAGAGACTGATAGCCAAGTTCTGCACACATGAGGACGGCCTCAACTGGAATCTTGGGCTCATGTCACACTATCTGTAACCCCCACGACTTGCCTGGGCTTGCAAAATCTCACTAACTGTCCTGTCTGGAGACAATACACATCTCTTTAACCTGTGCTTAACCGTCTCTCCACTCACATTGTTTGTACCTTTACGACTTGATTACCTGTAAAGACTCGCATTCCAACCATTATTTTGTAAATTGAGTTTGTGTCTTTATATGCCCTGTTTGTGAAGTGAAATCCCACTCACCTGATGAAGGAGCAGTGCTCCGAAAGCTAGTGGCTTTTGCTACCAATAAACCTGTTGGACTTTAACCTGGTGTTGTGAGACTTCCTACTGTGTTTATCCCAGTCCAACGCCGGCATCTCCACATCAATAAATGTTAGCCAGCCAGCAAAAATTCCTTCATGGGATGTGGGCATCGCTGGCAAGGCCAGCATTTATTGCCCATCCCTAATTGCCCTTGAACTGAGTGGCTTGCTCGGCCATTTCAGAGTCGACCACATTGCTGTGGGTCTGGAGTCACTTAGAGTCCTACAGTGCAGAAGGAGGCAATTCGGCCCATCGAGTCTGCACCGACAACTATCCCACCCAGGCCCTATCCCCATAACCCCATCTATTTACTCCTAGCTAGTCCCCCTGACATTAAGAGGCAATTTAGCATGGCCAATCCACCTAACCCGCACATCTTTGGACTGTGGGAGGAAACCGGAGCATCCAGAAGAAACCCACGCAGACACGGGGAGAATGTGCAAACTCCAGACAGACAGTGACCCAAGGCCAGGAATCGAACCCAAGTCCCTGGCGCTCTAAGGCAGCAGTGCTAACCACTGTGCCACCATTCCGCCCCTGTAGGCCAGACCAGGTAAGGACAACAGATTTCCTTCCCTAACTGGATATTAGTGAACCAGGTGGGTTTTTCCGACAATTGACAATGGTTTCATGATCATTAGTAAATTCTTAATTCCAGATATTCTTTATTGAATTCAAATTCCACCATCTGCCGGGGCTGGATTCGAACCCGGGTCCCCAGAACATCAACTGAGTCTCTGTTTTTTAATGACAAAAGGTGGTAAATTTCATTGCCACTATTACTAAGCTAGTTTTCAATTCTGTATTTATTAATTGAATTTAAATCCCACCAGCTGCCGTAGTGGGATTTGAACCCATTTCACCTGAGCATTAGCAGGAGGGCTGCTGGATTGTGATTCCCGTGGCATTGCCAGTAAGTCATGTATCCCCTGATAGGGTGATGCTAATGTTAATGTTGAGTCTAATGGCCTAATGGAGTAAATGAAACATACACCAGATTAATGTACAAAGAACAAAGAAAATTACAGCACAGGAACAGGCCCTTCGGCCCTCCAAGCCTGCCCCGACCATGCTGCCCGAGTGAACTAAAACTCCCTACCCTTCCAGGGACCATATCCCTCTATTCCCATCCTATTCATGTATTTGTCAAGACGCCCCTTAAAACTCACTACCGTATCTGCTTCCACTACCTCCCCTGGTAGCGAGTTCCAGGCACCCACCACCCTCTGTGTAAAAAAAACTTGCCTCGTACATCTCCTTTAAACCTTGCCCCCCGCACCTTAAACCTGTGCCCCCGAGTAATTGACTCTTCTACCCTGGGAAAAAGCTTCTGACTATCCACTCTGTCCATGCCCCTCATTATCTTGAAGACTTTCTATCAGGTCTCCCCTCAACCTCCGTCGTTCCAGTGAGAACAAACCAAGTTTCTCCAACCTCTCCTCATACCTAATGCCCTCCATGCCAGGCAACATCCTGGTAATTTTTTTCTGTACCCTCTCCAAAGCCTCCACATCCTTCTGGTAGTGTATGATTAAAAATGTTAACATTCTCCTTGCCTGGACACAGTCAAATTGTCAATTGTCATAAATTTCCAATGTTACCCGACTACAAGCAAAGCAGCACAGTGGTTCACACTGCTGCCTCACAGCTCCAGAGACCCTGATTCAATTCCGGCCTCGGGTCACTGTCTGTGCGGAGTCGGCACATTCTCCCCGTGTCTGCGTGGGTTTCCTCCGGGTGCTCCGGTTTCCTCCCACTGTCTGAAAGACGTGCTGGCTAGGTGGATTGGCCATGCTAAATTCTCCCTCAGTCTACAAGGATGTTGCCTGGGTTGGGGAGCATGCCTTATGAGGATAGGTTGAGGGAGCTCGGCCTTTTCTCCTTGGAGAGACGAAGGATGAGGGGTGACCTGATAGAGGTGTATAAGATGTTGAGAGGTATTGATCGAGTGGACAGTCAGAGGCTTTTTCCTAGGGCTGAAATGGTTGCCACAAGAGGACACAGGTTTAAGGTGCTGGGGAGTAGGTACAGAGGAGATGTCAGGGGTAAGTTTTTCACTCAGAGGGTGGTGGGTGCGTGGAATGGGCTGCCAGCAACGGTGGTGGAGGCGGATTCGATAGGGTCTTTTAAGAGACTTTTAGATAAGTACATGGAACTTAGTAAGATAGAGGGTTATAGGTAAGCCTAGTAATCACTAAGGTAGGGACATGTTCGACACAACTTTGTGGGCTGAAGGGCCTGTATTGTGCTGTAGTTTTTCTATGTTTGTATGTACCCAAACAGGCGCTGGAGTGTGGCGACGGGGGGAATTTCACAGTAACTTCATTGCAGTGTTAATGTAAGCCTTACTTGTGACTAATAAATAAATAAACTTAAATTTACCCAACAATGTACTGAAAAAAAACCCATCAGGGTCATTTCGCCTTAAATAACCGATACTCACTTGTAGCAATAGTTGGCATCATGGGTATTGTATCGGCAAAGATTCCCGTCATCCGGAGGAGTAGCGGAGAAGAAGATAGTGGGGGAGAGGTTGTAACGCCCAACTCTGCAATGTTCATCCAGTTCCCTGGGAATGCCAGGCTCAATGGCAACTCTGTCTCCTGTAGCAGAGTAAACACTCGGACAGTCAATCCGCAAACAAACAACAAAGAAAATTACAGCACAGGAACAGGCCCTTCGGCCCTCCAAGCCCGTGCCGACCATGCTGCCTGACTGAACTAAAACCCCCTACCCTTCCGGGGACCGTATCCCTCTATTCCCATCCTATTCATGTATTTGTCCAGATGCCACTTGAAAGTCACTATTGTATCTGCATCCACTACCTCCCCCGGCAACGGGTTCCAGGCACCCACCACTCTCTGTGTAAAAAGCTTGCTTCAACACCATCATTGCTGGAGGAGATTGCTGGTGTGTTCCACCTGGCTTCAACTTAGCCCAAGTATGGATGTGAGACCAGGATCTCAGAGACGGAGGGAGGTCAACTTGCACAACAGCTATGATTTGACTTTGATTTGATTTATTATTGTCACATGTATTAACATACAGTGAAAAGTATTGTTTCTTGCGCGCTATACAGACAAAGCATACCGTTCATAGAGAAGGAAAGGAGAGAGTGCAGAATGTAGTGTTACAGTCATAGCTAGGGTGTAGAGAAAGATCAACTTAATGCAAGGTAGGTCCATTCAAAAGTCAGCAGGGAAGAAGCTGTTCTTGAGTCGGTTGGTACGTGACTTCAGACTTTTGTAACATTTTCCCGACGGAAGAAGGTGGAAGAGAGAATGTCCGGGGTGCGTGGGGTCCTTAATTATGCTGGCTGCTTTGCCGAGGCAGCGGGAAGTGTAGACAGAGTCAATGGATGGGAGGCTGGTTTGCGTGATGGATTGGGCTACGTTCATGACCTTTTGTAGTTCCTTGCAGTCTTGGGCAGAGCAGGAGCCATACCAAGCTGTGATACAACTAGAAAGAATGCTTTCTATGGTGCATCTGTAAAGGATGGTGAGAGTCGTAGCTGACATGCCAAATTTCCTTAGTCTTCTGAGAAAGTAGAGGCGTTGGTGGGCTTTCTTAACTGTAGTGTTGGCATGGGGGGACCAGGATAGGTTGTTGGTGATCTGAACACCTAAAAACTTGAAGCTCTCGACCCTTTCTACTTCGTCCCCGTTGATGTAGACAAGGGCATGTTCCAAATATGGGTTCAGAGGAAAGTGCAGAAAGAGTGCCAAGGTAACACTGTGGTTAGCACAACTACCTCACTTGGTGGGGGGGGCACGCGGTGCGGGTGGGCGGGGAGGTTGAAGAGAGGCGAGATTGAAAAATAATTAGGATCTGATCGGTCCTGAGTCTCCGGTCACATGAATCATTTTTGGAAAAATGGGACACACACGCAATTTCCATACTACAGGCCACCAGTTTATAACAGTTTTCCCTTTATTAATCCACTGTCAAGACGCTTTTTTTACTCATTTGTGGGACATGGGTGTCACGGGCTAGGCCAGCATTTATTGCCCATCCCTAGTTGCCCCTTGAGAAGGTGGTGGTGAGCTGCCTTCTTGAATCGCTGCAGTCCACGTGCTGTGGGTTGACCCACAATGCCGTGAAGTGAGGGAATTCCAGGATTTTGACCCAGTGACTGTGAAGGAATGGCCGATATATTTCCAAATCAGGATGATGAGTGGCTTGGAGGGGAACTTGCAGGTGGTGGTGTTCCCACGTATCTGCTGCCTTTGTCCTTCTAGACGGAAGTGGTCATGGGTTTGGAAGGCACTGTTGAAGGATCTTCAATAAAATCTTTCGAGATAGGATCCCATACTTAAAGTCGGGAAGAGGAAGGGTATCTTTGAGAGTAGTTAGAAGAAAATCACCATCAGTCTAACGGCACGGGAAACACAGTCTTTCATTTTGCCAAATTCTACCAAAGGGCCCATTGTTATTCCAAAAGAACATCACAGTTTTATTGAGTCAGCTGATGATAAGCTCTTAGCAAATTAACATGTGTGATTAATACTTTCATATTTCCCCCAACCCACATTGGGGACGGCATTTGGACTTTTCCAATGAACCTGTGTCCTCTGGCTGGGATTCTAGAACAAGGGCGGGGTGGTCACAGTCTCAGGATATGGAGTAGGCCATTTAGGACTGAGTTGAGGTGAAGCTTCTTCACTCAGATTGGGGTGGGATGAACCTGTGGAATTCTCTCCCACAGAAGGCTGGAGGCCCAGACACTGAATATATTTAAGAAGGGAATCGATTTCTAGACTTGATAAAGGTGTTAAGGGATATGGGGAGAGGGTGGGAGCATGGCGTTGAGATAGACGAGCAGCCATGATCATATTGAATGGCGGAGCAGGCTCGAAGGACCAAACAACCTACTTTCTTTTTCTTTCATTGGTAGAACAATGGGTGTCACTGGCTGGCCAGCATTTATTGTCCATCTCTAGTCACCCTTGAACTGAGTGGTTTGTTCGGCCATTTCAGAGGGCAGTTGAGAGTCAACCACTCTGCTGTGGCTCTGGAGTCCAGACCCACAGCAGTGTGGTCGACTCCAAAATGGTCGTGCAAGCCACCCATTTCGAGGGCAATTAGGGATGGGCAACCAATGCTGGCCTTGCCATGAAAGCATTGAAAGAATTTTTTTTCATGAAAGAATTTTTTTTTTATTCATGGGGCATGGGCGTCGCTGGCTGGCCAGCATTTATTGCCCATCCCTAGTTGGCCGAGGGCAGTTGCGAGTCAACCACATTGCTGTGGCTCTGGAGTCACATGTAGGCCAGACCGGGTAAGGATGGCAGATTTCCTTCCCTAAAGAACCATGGCGGCACGGTAGCACAGTGGTTAGCACTGCTGCTTCACAGCTCCAGGGACCTGGGTTCGATTCTCGGCTTGGGTCACTGTCTGTGTGGAGTTTGCACATTCTCCTCGTGTCTGCGTGGGTTTCCTCCGGGTGCTCCGGTTTCCTCCCACAGTCCAAAGATGTGCGGGTTAGGTTGGTTGGCCATGCTAAAATTGCCCTTAGTGTCCTGAGATGTGTAGATTAGTGGGTAAATATATGGGGGTAGGGCCTCGGTGGGATTGTGGTCGGTGCAGACTCGATGGGCAGAATGGCCTCTTTCTGTGCTGTAGGGTTTCTATGATTTCTATGAACCAGATGGGTTTTTCCAACAATCGACAATTGTTTCATGGTCGTCAGTAGACTCTTGTCATTAGAATCACAGAATCCCTACTGTGCAGAAGGAGGCCATTCGGCCCATCGAGTCTGCACAGACCACAATCCCACTCAAGCCGTATTCCCAGAACCCCACATATTTACCCTGCTAATCCCCCTGACACTAGGGTAAATTTAGCATGGCCAATCCACCTAACCTACACATCTTTGGCTTGTGGGAGGAAACCGGAGCACTCGGAGGAAACCCACGCAGACACGGGGAGAATGCGCAAACTCCACACAGACAGTGACCCATGCTGGGAATCGAACCCGGGTTCCTGGCGCTGTGAGGCAGCAGTGCTAACCACTGTGCCACCGTGTTGCACTCCCTCAATACTGCACTTGCGCATCGGCCTAAAATATTGAGCTGGAGAGGGCCTTGAACCCACATCTGTCTGACTCAGTGTTGAGAGAGCTATCCATTTAGTCAGGGCTGCTAACCATTGTACCACATATTTTTTATTGAATTCAAATTCCACCATCTGCCGCGGTGGGATTCGAACCCGGGGTCCCCAGAACATTAGCTGAGTTCCTGGATTAATTATCCAGCGATAATACCACTAGACCGTCGCCTCCTGCTCCTAGTTTTTACGCTTCTCATACATTCGCACCCGTGACTGCAGAGGTAACATCAACGCTTCCAGTTTCTTGCGGACTAACCTGCCTTAAGATGTCGAACTCCGGATCCCACTTTAAATACCGTCCCTGAGGCCTCATGCCCCAGAACCATTGGTTCCTTCAAAATGAAATCTCCAATTCCTCCATTTTGCCAGTAATGGACATCAGAGCCACAGATCCCAACGGAATCCATCTTCAGTAGGACCTCTGAAACCAAATCAAAACCTTGGAAAAGATGCAGTTTAGAATTGGCGCATTTTGGGATCGTTTGATGACCCCCACGGAAAGGGTTTGACAAAATACATGAGGAGCAAGCATTGCGTGTTCACTCCAACTGAGAAAAGAAGATTCTGATATAATATTTTGGCCATTTAATCATCTCCTTCATCCCCACAACCATCCAAGATGTCTGCTCTACTCAAATTCTTTCGCCTTCCATATTTTTTTTAATTCATCCGTGGGACATGGGCGTCGCTGGCTGGCCATCATTTAGTGCCCATCCCTAGTTGCCCGAGGGCAGTTGGGATTCAACCACATTGCTGTGGCTCTGGAGTCACATGTAGGCCAGACCAGGTGAGGATGGCAGATTTCCTTCCCTAATAGACCAGATGGGTTTTTCCGACAATGATTTCATGGTTGTCAGTAGATTCTTAATTCCAGATTTTTTTATGCATTGAATTCAAATTTCACCATCTGTTGTGGCGGGATTCGAACCCGGGTCCCAGTAAATTAGCTGAGTTTCTGGATTAATAGTCTAGCGATAATACCACTAGGCCACGGCATTGGTGGACATGCCTCTAGCAGCCTTGGGCCCCAATTTGCTTCCGAAATCTCACTGCCTTTCTTTCCACCTTTACGATGCTCCTGAAACCCTTCCCTTTTGACCTGGCTTTTGGTGATCTGTGCCTCAATAGGGACTGAGTGTCAACTTCTGTTTTATGGAGAGGTAAACAAGTGGGTGTTACCCCTTGGGTGGGTCAATTTTATATTGGCCCAGAAGTCATGGATCTTGGTAATAATATTTACGTCCGGCTTTGACTTGGTCTCTTGTGAAATGTCTTGGGCTAAGTTGTGACGTTACAGGTGCTACATAAATGCAGGATGTTGTTGCTGCTGTTAGCTCTATCAGTGTGCAGTGACCATTTGTCAGAACTAGAATGTGGTGGTGATGAACTTGCTTCAAAGCAAGTTACCAAGCCAAAACACTAACTCTCTCTCTCTCTCTGCACAATATAGAATCCATGCAGTGTAGAGGGAGGCCCATCAAGTTTCCACAAGTCTCGGAAAGAGCATCTTTCCCAGGTTCACCCCACCCTACCCTATCCGCATAACTCCAAGCATTTAGCATGGCCAATCCACCTAACCTGCACATCTTTGGACACTAAGGGGCAATTTAGCATGGCCAATCCACCTAACCTACACACCTTAAGAGTGTGGGAGGAAACCCACGCAGACACGGGAAGAACATGCAAACTCCACACAGACAGTGACCCAAGCCAGGAATCGAACCCGGGTCCCTGATGCTGTGAGGCAGCAGTGCTAGCCACTGTGCCACCTGGCCTGTGCAGTGTTTCCAGCACTTTCTATTTTACGTCAGGTTCAGTTTGCTTCCCTTTTCGAACGTAACCGATTCAGCATTGGCTGAACAGGGACCCTTAGTTCCAACACGTTCTGCTTACTTATTTGAAATTTCAGCACTCTGTCTCATAACGAAATGGGGAATTACTGACAGGAGGAATGAATAAAATAACTTACCATTTGGCCCCGGTTCCGGAATGGGACGTTTTTCCTGCAAAGAGAAAATGGGATCTCTACTTGAGGAATGTCTAACCCTTGTGATAGAAGTCAAGACTTTGATATCCCATTACAAGCATAAACGAATTACATTGAAAAGGAACTCTTCCTCAACAAGTTTCAACCTGGAAGTTATCTGAGAACGGGATAGAATGGGGAAACAATGCCTACAATGTCTACACAATGGACTTTAGCAAGGCCTTTGACAAGGTACCACATGGTAGTTTGTTGCATAAGGTTAAATCTCACAGGATCCTGGGTGAGGTAGCCAAATGGATACAAAATTGGCTTGATGACAGAAGACAAAGGATGGTTGTGGAGGCTTGTTTTTCAAACTGGAGGCCTGTGACCAGTGGTGTGCCTCAGGGATCGGTGCTGGGTCCACTGTTATTTGGCATTTATATTAATGATTTGGATGAGAATTTAGTAGGCACGGTTAGTAAGTTTGCAGATGACACCAAGATTGGTGGCATAGTGAACAGTGAAGAAGGTTATCTAGGATTGCAATGGGATCTTGATCAATTCGGCCAGTGGGCTGACGAATGGCAGATGGAATTTAGAGTCATAGAGGTTTACAGCATGGAAACAGGCCCTTCGGCCCAACTTGTCCATGCCGGCCTTTTTTTTTAAACCCCTAAGCTAATCCCAATTGCCAGCATTTGGCCCATATCCCTCTATACCCATCTTACCCATTTAACTATCTAAATGCTTTTTAAAAGACAAAATTGTATCCGCCTCTACTACTACCTCTGGCAGCTTGTTCCAGACACTCCCCACCCTCTGTGTGAAAAAATTGCCCCTCTGGACCGTTTTGTATCTCTCCCCTCTCACCTTAAACCTATGCCCTCTAGTTTTAGACTCCCCTACCTTTGGGAAAAGATATTGACTTTCTAGTTTAATTTAGATAAATGCGAGGTGATGCATTTTGGTCAATCGAACCAGGGCAGGACTTACTCAGTTAATGGTAGGGCGTTGGGGAGAGTTCTTGAACAAAGAGATCTAGGGGTACAGGTTCATAGCTCCTTGAAAGTGGAGTCACAGGTGGACAGAGTGGTAAAGAAGGCATTCGGTATGCTTGGTTTCATTGGTCAGAACATTGAATACAGGAGTTGTTGAAGTTGTACAAGACATTGGTAAGGCCACACTTGGAATACTGTGTACAGTTCTGGTCACCCTATTATAGAAAGGATATTATTAAACTAGAAAGAGTGCAGGAGAGATTTACTAGGATGCTACCGGGACTTGATGGTTTGAGTTATAAAGAGAGGCTGGAAAGACTGGGACTTTTTTCACTGGAGTGTAGGAGGCTGAGGGGTGATCTTATAGAGGTTTATAAAATAATGAGGGGCATATATCAGCTAGATAGTCAATATCTTTTCCCAAAGGTAGGGGAGTCTAAAACTAGAGGGCATAGGTTTAAGGTGAGAGGGGAGAGATACAAAAGTGTCCAGAGGAGCAATTTTTTCACACAGAGGGTGGTGAGTGTCTGGAACAAGCTGCCAGAGGTAGTAGTAGAGGCGGGTACAATTTTGTCTTTTAAAAAACATTTAGACAGTTACATGGGTAAGATGGGTACAGAGGGATATGGGCCAAATGCGGGCAATTGGGACTAGCTTATGGGTTTAAAAAAAAAGGGGTGGCATGAATAAGTTGGGCCGAAAGGCCTGTTTCATCCAAGTTTCATCGAATCCTGGAACGCCACGCTCTATTAGAAGCTCCAGAACTATAACTTATTTATTAGTGTCACAGGTAGGCTTACATTAACACTGCAATTAAGTTACTGTGAAAATCCCCCAGTCGCCACACTCTGGCGCCTGTTCGGGTACACGGAGGGAGAATTTAGTACGGCCAATGCACCTAACCAGCATGTCTTTCAGATAGCTCCAGGCAGTGGAGCTCTGTGAAGAATGCACATTCTGCCCGTGTCTGCGTGGGTTTCCCTCCCACAGTCCAAAGATGTGATGTGGAGGTGCCGGCGTTGGACTGGGGTGGGCACAGTAAGCAGTCTCACAACACCAGGTTAAAGTCCAACAGGTTTATTTGGTAGCACGAGCTTTTGGAACACTACTCCTTCATCAGGTGAGTGACTCAGCGAATGAAGGAGCGACACTCCGAAATCTCGCGATTCCAAATAAACCTTGGACTTTAACCTGGTGTTGTGAGACTGCTTACTGGGTCCATAGATGTGCAGATTAGGTGGATTGGCCATGTTAAATTGTTCCTTAGTGTCCCAAGATGGGTAGCGTAGGGGGAAAAGTGGGGTAAATATGTGGGGTTACTGGGATAAGGTAGGGGGGTGGGCCTGAGTATGATTCTCTGTTAGAGAGTCGTTGCAGACTTGATGGGGCCGAATGGCCTCCCTCTGCCCTCGGGGATTATTTGATTCTATGATTGGTCTTCACTGAGTTGAGGTGAAATTGGCACTCACTTCACTACCTTATTCCACTAAACTGGTTGGAGGCCAGTACATTGCGACAACAAAATTGAGCAGGACATACCAATTTCCAATGGTAAACTCTGCCAGAAAGGTGTGGCCAACAAATATGAAATTGGGAAATAAGGTCGATGAATGTTCCAAAAACACTGCGGTCATTTTTTCTTAAGAGGTCAAAAAAAAATCTACTTCCTTGTTGACATCTTCCTCCACAGTTTCGAGAAATATTTGTAACGTTAATGTGTAATTTTGCTCTGACATCATGCTCCATTAAACATCACTGCAGCATTGAATAAGCTTGTCGAACACTCTGAACGTGTCAAAGCTTTCATTGCCAAAGTTCCTTTGGTTAACAATCACCTTGTCCCAGCGTACGCACAGTACAGACTCCCACTGGGGTTACCCATACGATCAAACCCCATCCCAAAGAACATTACAGCACAGGAACAGGCCCTTCGGCCCTCCAAGCCTGCGCCGATCATGATGCCTGCCCAAACTAAAACTGTATGCACTTACGGAGTCCGTATCCTTCCATTCCCATCCTATTCGTGTATTCGTCTAGTTGCCCCTTAAATGCCGCTATCGTACCTACTCCCACCCCCTCCCCGGGCAGCGCGCCCCAGACATTCACCTTTGTGTAAAAAAACTTGCCTCGCACATAGGGCGGCACGGTAGCACAGTGGTTAGCACTGCTGCTTCACAGCTCCAGGGATCTGGGTTCGATTCCCGGCTTGGGTCACTGTGTGGAGTTTGCACATTCTCCTCGTGTCTGCGTGGGTTTCCTCTGGGTGCTCCGGTTTCCTCCCACAGTCCAAAGATGTGCGGGTTAGGTTGATTGGCCAGGTTAAAAATTGCCCCTTAGAGTCCTGAGATGCGTAAATTAGAGGGATTAGCGGGTAAATATGTGAGGGTAGGGCCTGGGTGGGATTGTGGTCGGTGCAGACTCGATGGGCCGAATGGCCTCCTTCTGCACTGTAGGGATTCTATTAAAAAAAAATCTCCTCTAAACTTTTCCCCACGCACCTTAAACCTATGTCCCCCAGTACTTGACTTTTCTACCCCTGTCAAATCTCTCTCTGTTTCTGGATTTTTTAATTATCGGTTCATTCACAGGCCAGCATTTGATGTCCAACCCTAATCGCCCCCTGGGAAGGAACTGGCAAGACACCTTTTCAAGCCGCTGTAAGTCCACTGTAGCATTTCTTGGCAACTGAGTGGCTTGCGAGGCCATTTCGGTGGCATAGTGGTTAGCACTGCTGCCTTACAGCGCCAGGAACCCGGGTTCGATTCCCGGCTCTGGGTGACCGTCTGTGTGGGAGTTTGCACATTCCCCCCCTGTGTCTGCGTGGGTTTCCTCCGGGTGCTCCGGTTTCCTCCCACAGTCCGAAAGACGTGCTGGTTAGGGTGCATTGACCCGAACAGGCACCGGAGTGTGGCGACTCGGGGATTTTCACAGTAACTTCATTGCAGTGTTAATGTGAGCCTACTTGTGACTAATAAATACAGAGGGACTAGCCTATGACCTTTGCTGGTCTGAAAACACCTGATTTTGTAAGCGATCTCAAAATTTTAGGTTTTTGTTAATTAGAGTATCGCTTTAAGGGGCTTTCAATTGATCGTTAGTCAGTGACTAACTGGACTCTCACTGGACTAGTAATCCAGAGGCCCAAGCTAATGCTCTGGGGACACGGGTTCAAATCTCGCCACGGCAGCTGTTGGAATTTAAATTTAACTAATAAAATCTGGAATTGAAAACCAGACCACGAAACTATCATCGATTATCATAAAGAAAAACACAATTCATTAATTTT
This sequence comes from Mustelus asterias, assembly GCF_964213995.1. Lineage (NCBI taxonomy): Eukaryota > Metazoa > Chordata > Chondrichthyes > Carcharhiniformes > Triakidae > Mustelus > Mustelus asterias. The sequence continues at coordinate 8,306,977 of NC_135829.1, forward strand.
GGGGCACGCGGTGGCACACTGGTTAGCACTGCGACCTCACGGCGCCAAGGACCTGGGTTCAATTGCAGCCTTGGGTGAATGTGTGGAGTTTGCATGTTCTCCCCGTGTCTGTGTGGGTTTCCTCCGGTTTCCTCCCACGGTCCAAAGACTTGCTGGGTAGGTGGATTGGCCATGCTAAATTGCCTCTTCATGTCAGAAGGACTAGCGGGGTAAATATGTGGAGTTAAGGGGATAGGGCCTGGGTGGGATTGTTGTCGGTGCAGACTCGATGGGCCGAATGGCCTCCTTCTGCACTGTTGGGATTCTATGATCCTATGAATTTGTTTTGGAGTTTTTGTTAGTTTTATGAGTTATCAAAAGAGCAAGTTAAGAGTGATTAGTCCAGGACCACACTGGTCTAATGATGCCCAAACTTGTCCAATCTCGGAAGTTAAGGAAACTCAGGCCTGGTTGGCAGTTGGATAGGAGACCACCTGGGATACAAGCTGCAGTAGGCTTAGAAACCTTGCATGACTAGTGGACATCACAGGGACTGAAGTCTATTATCAGCCCCGGGAACACTATTTTCATTTAGTTTTATACATTTCCTTTATTGTTTTGTCTTGTTATGGTGGCACGGTGGCACAGTGGTCAGCACTGCTGCCTCACAGCACCAGTGACCCAGGTTCGATTCCCGGCTTGGGTCACTGTCTGTGTGGAGTTTGCACATTCTCCCCGTGTCTGCGTGGGTTTCCTCCGGGTGCTCCGGTTTCCTCCCATAGTCCGAAAGACGTGCTGGTTAGGGTGCATTGGCCGTGCAAAATTCTCCCTCAGTGTACCCGAACAGGCGCCGGAGTGTGGCGACTAGGGGAATTTCAAAGAACAAAACAGCACAGGAACAGGCCCTTCGGCCCTCCAAGCCTGCACCGATCATGTGTTCCTAACTAGACCATTCGTTTGCATCCCTCTATTCCCAGTCTGTTCATGTGGCTGTCTAGATAAGTCTTAAATGATCCTAGCGTGTCTACCTCAACCACCTTGCTTGGCAGTGCATTCCAGGCCCCCACCACCCTCTGTGTAAAATACGTCCCCTGCATATCTGTATTGAACCTTGTCCCCCTTACCTTCGATTCCCGGCTTGGGTCACTGTCTGTGCGGAGTCTGCACGTTCTCCCCATGTCTGCGTGGGTTTCCTCCGGGTGCTCCGGTTTCCTCCCACAGTCTGAAAGACGTGCTGGTTAGGGTGCATTGGCCGTGCTAAATTCTCCCTCAGTGTACCCGAACAGGCGCCTGAGTGTGGCGACTAGGGGATTTTCACAGTGACTTCATTGCAGCGTTAATGTAAGCCTACTTGTGACACTCATAAGTAAACTTTAATTTTTTGTTAGAGTGCCCCTTTAAGGGGCTGCTAATTTGTTTATTGGTCAATTTGTTTATTTTATTAGCTTTGAAAGGAGGCATTAGTTGGTGGTTCATTGACTCCCAGGCCGCTTGTCTCTTGTGCGGCCTTGGGGAGTTAGTGTTCCCCATGTAGATAGATAGTGAGAGATTGCGGCTCCTTTTTTGGTTATTTGCAAGGGGGCTGCTCCTTTATCCCCATGCAGCTGATCATTGGCCACCCTGTGTGTGTGTGTGTGTGTGTGTGTGTGGGGAGGGGAGGGGTGATGGTGCGGGCAATACAGAGGGCATTCCATGTAAGCTTAGGCTTTGCCAAGGCAGCATCTACAGGTTCAGTCAGTGGGCCATGAAGGGGGATATTTAGCCCTGACTGTCCGCCCCTCCTCTGCTGCAAGGCCCGCAACCAGGAGGCCCTGGGAGAGTGAGCACGCAGTATCCGCCCGCGCATTTGAGGCCTATCACAACCAGCGGTTGCTTCAGGGGCGGACACGGTGGCACAGCGGGTTAGCACTGCTGCCTCACAGCGCCAGGGAATCGGGTTCAATTCCCAGCACTGTCTGTGCGGAGTCTGCACGTTCTCCCCGTGTCTGCGTGGGTTTCCTCCGGGCGCTCTGGTTTCCTCTCATAGTCCGATGGTGAGGTGCATTGCCAAATTCTCCCTCAGCGTACCCGAACAGGCGCCGGAGTGTGGCGACTGGAGGAATTTCCACAGTGACTTCATTGCGGTGTTAATGTAAGCCTATTTGTGACGCTAATAAATCGGGGTGGGATTCGCCGGCTGCGCTCACCTCATGAACTGGAGAATCCCACCCGAGGTCAACGGACCTTTGCGTGGTCCACCCCCCCCCCCCCCCCCCCCCACGACTCCCGTGGCAGGTGGGACGAGGGAATTCACCCTCTAAACTTTAAAAAATCTTAAGTAATCCAGGAAAAACAGGTTTTCTTCCCAGCATTTTATTTTTAAATCTGGTAAGATGAGAATCTGAGATAAATTTGCCAATCCTAAACATAAATCAATTAAAAATATTCCCTTTCACGAGGATGTCACAATTCTCTCAAAGATTCACAAGCTAATTGTTCCCTGCCTGACTTCAATAAAATGTACTGACGCGCTGGAAACTCTTGGGTTTTTTTTCTGCCTGGTTTCCCTAATGCAAGATCGTTCTCAGACTTCCGGTTTAGATGTAAGAGGAGATAAGAGAGATTTTTTTAAAATTACTTACCAGTCTCAGATCATGTTTCTTGTACAGCACCACTGATAGATTCTCCATCTCCGAGCTCCAACAGGTTAAAAATGAGTGGCTTTCACTCGATGACGAATTCTACTTCATTCCAAAGGTCCTTCCAGCACTGGCTGAGTCCTAGAGCTGAAATTGGAATCGTACGTTTTAAGATTGCTTACTGGAGTGCAGCACAAGCAAAAGCTTTGATCGCATAACGATCTGCGTACGCGACGATTAATATCAAAGTTTATTTAACAAGTAAGGCTTGCATTCACACTGCAATGAAGTTACTGTGAAAAATGCGAAGTGATGCATTTTGGTAGATCTAATGCAGGGGGGAGCTATACAATAAATGGCAGAACCATCAGGAGTATAGACACACAGAGGGACCTGGGTGTGCAAGTCCACAGATCCTTAAAGGTGGCAGCACAGGTGGAAAAGGTGGTGAAGAAGGCATATGGCATGCTTGCCTTTATTGGACGGGGCATAGAGTATAAAAGTTGGCATATGATGTTGCAGTTATATAGAACGTTGGTTAGGCCACATTTGGAATACTGCGCCCAGTTCTGGTCACCACACTACCAGAAGGACGTGGAAGCTGTGGAGAGAGTGCAGAAAAGGTTTACCAGGATGTTGCCTGGTATGGAGGGTATTAGCTATGAGGTGAAATTGAGTAAACTAGGGTTGTTCTCCCTGGAAAGACGGAGGTTGAGGGGCGGCCTAATAGAGGTGTATAAAATTATGAAGGGCATAGATAGGGTGAATAGTTGGAAGCTTTTTCCCAGATCAGAAATGACAAACACAAGGGGTCACAAGTTCAAGGTAAGGGGGGCAAGGTTCAATACAGATATGCGGGGGGCGTATTTTACACAGAGGGTGGTGGGGGCCTGGAATGCGCTCCCAAGCAAGGTGGTTGAGGCAGACACGCTAGGATCATTTAAGACTTATCTAGATAGCCACATGAACAGACTGGGAATGGAGGGATACAAACGAATGGTCTAGTTAGGAACACATGATCGGTGCAGGCTTGGAGGGCCGAAGGGCCTGTTCCTGTGCTGTATTGTTCTTTGTTCGTTGTTCTTTGAAATTCCCCTAGTCGCCACACTCCGGCGCCTGTTCGGGTACACTGAGGGAGAATTTAGCACGGCCAATGCACCCCCAACCAGCACGTCTTTCGGACTGTGGGAGGAAACCAGAGCACCCGGAGGAAACCCACGCAGACACGGGGAGAACGTGCAAACTCCACACAGATACTGACCCAAGCCAGGAATCGAACACGGGTGCCTGGCGCTGTGAAGCAGCAGTGCTAACCACTGTGCCACCGTGCCGCCCCGATTTATTAATATTTCCGCCATTTCAGAAATCCATCCTTGCAATTTACACTCGAGCAGAAGGCGGCCTGCATTTCTAAAGGGGAAATCCCAGGTTTAATGGGGGTGGCACGGTGGATCTGGTTGGATCAGAATATCCTCTTTCTGTACTCTATATCCGTTGGCAAGGTGGCACAGTGGTTAGCACTGCTGCTTCACAGCTCCAGGGACCCGGGTTCACTTCCTGGCTTGGGTCACTGTCTGTGCGGAGTCTGCACATTCTCCCCGTGTCTGCGTGGGTTTCCTCCGGGTGCTCCGGTTTCCTCCCACTGTCTGAAAGACGTGCTGGTTAGATGCATTAACCATACTCCCTCAGTGTACCCGAACAGGCGCCGGAGTGTGGCAACTAGGGGATTTTCACAATAACTTCATTGCAGTGTTAATGTAAGCTTACTTGTGACACTAATAAATGAATAATATGCTTCATTAACTGCTCTCTCCACCCATCCTGCCACCTTCAATACTCTGTGCACAAATACAGGTCTAACTGCTGCTGCATCCCTTTAAGAATTGTACCCCTTATTTTATATCGTCTTTCCATGTTCTTCCCACCAAAATGCATCACCTCACATTTCTCTGCACTGAACTTCATCTGCCACCTATCTGCCCTCTCCACTAACTTGGCTATGTCCTTTAGAGGTTCTACACTGTCCACCCCACAGTTTATAATGGTTCCATGTTTAGTGTCGTCTGCAGACTCTGAAATTATCCCCTGCAAACCAAGAACTAGATCATCAATGTAGTAAGGATCGTAATTCCGAACCCTGGGGAAGTCCGCTACAAATCTTCCTGACCCATTGACTGTTACTCAGCCAGGTTTGTATCCACATTGCCACTGTCCCTTTTATCCCTTGAGCTTTTCTCACAAGTCTGTTGTGTGGCACTGCGCCCAATACCTTTTGAAAACCCATGTGCATCACATCAACAGCACCACCCTTATCGACCTTTCTAATAGCTCCAGCATAACCTCTATTCATAGAATAGAATACCTACAGTGCAGAAGGAGGTGATTCGACTCATGAGACTGCGCCAACTATTGACAGGCTCATCCCCCCACCCCCTATAACCACACGTGTTTACTCCGCTAACCTCCCTAACCTACACATTCTGAGACACTAAGGGACAATTTAGCATGGCCAATCCACCTAACCTGCACATCTTGGTTCACTAAGGGGCAATTTAGCATGGCCAATCCATCTAATCTGCACATCTTGGGACACTAAGGGACAATTTAGCACAGCCAATCCACCTGACCCGCACATCTTTCGGACTGTGGGAAGAAACCGGAGCACCCAGAGGAAACCCACGCAGACACGGGGAGAACGTGCAAACTCCACACAGACAGTGACCCGAGGCCTGAATCGAACCCGAGTCCTTGGCGCTGTGAGGCAGCAGTGCTAACCACTCAGCCACCCCTACAAACCCCCTCACAATCAACGAAAGCATTCCATTAGCTTTCCCAAGGACATGAGAATGTGACCTGTCGTTGTGAGTGCGATGAGGCACCTCGGCTTCACAAACTGACAGAAAGCAAACTGCTTTCACTCTTTATAAAATGTTAAATTTCAACAGTTAACATACCTTCACAGATTTTTATGAATGAAACATATTTCAGCCATTGTCTGAGGCCCTCCCATTATTGTACTGTTAGCGGACAACAAATTGATGAAGTTACGTATATAATATGAAACAGGCCAAACTGCACTCAGAACCCCTCCATTAAAGATTAAAAGGGACAGATCCTGACAAGCAGGCAAAAGGCATGCTTTTAAAATGCAAACAAGGTCTAACAACAAAAGGGAGCCAGACAGGGTGGCACCAAAGGAAACTAAAGTAAGGGTACCCCCCCCCTCATCTAATCAAATCAGCACCACTGACCTAATCAAGTGATATCAGGAAGCCTTCTTGGCCTCAAAGGACTTCCTGAGATCAGCCAAACACCCATTGTTCAAGAAACCCCGGAGATTCTAGACCATCGGCGGCACGGTAGCACAGTGGTTAGCACTGCTGCTTCACAGCTCCAGGGTCCCGGGTTCGATTCCCGACTCGGGTCACTGTCTGTGTGGAGTTTGCACATTCTCCTCGTGTCTGCGTGGGTTTCCTCCGGGTGCTCCGGTTTCCTCCCACAGTCCAAAGATGTGCGGGTTAGGTTGATTGGCCATGCTAAAATTGCCCCTTAGTGTCCTGGGATGCGTAGATTAGCGGGTAAAATATGTAGGGACATGGGGGTAGGGCCTGGGTGGGATTGTGGTCGGTGCAGGCTCGATGGGCCGAATGGCCTCTTTCTGTGCTGTCGGGTTTCTATGACTTCTATGATTGATAAACCCATCGGACAGAAACGATTACCATACCTAAACATCGATACTGTACTTAAAACATCAAAACAGAACGGTCAGAGTCAAATACTGTAAACAAAACATTAACATTTGAATCATACAACGTGTCAAAGTTCGAGTATAACTGTAGCCCATTGCGGTGGGCTGTCAGAGTGCTTTCGGGACAGTGCTGTTTGTATGTCCTGATTGCACCTCCGTCGACGTTAATAAAGCTGTACCGCTGTTGAACCTGACTCTGAGTCCGAAGTGGTCGTGTTCACCCACTCGCGCTAACGGTACACTAACAAGCTCGAAAGCGTTTAAACTCCCTCAGGCAGTGCGCACCAGAGATTGTTGAACATTAAATGTAAATGTATATTGCAAATAGAATCTGCTTTGGCAAGTGCATTGAGGCACCTGATGTATCAACAGAAACCGGGTCTATCTTGCAATTAATGTCAAATTTGAATTGTTAATGTGCTTTTCCAAATCTTAGAAGGTATATTTTTGGAAAACAAATTTTTCCAAAACGTCTGCTGCTTTCAAGGTCGGATGGCACAGATATTCTTGGAGCAGAGGCCTCAGCGACCTGACGGCCTAAATAAGAAGCCAGTAGGGTCGCGAACGTAGCCCAATCCGTCACGCAAACCAGCCTCCCGTCCACTGACTCCGTCTACTCTTCCCGCTGTCTCGGAAAAGCAGCCAGCATAATCAAGGACCCCAAGGACTCCGGGCAGCATGGGGGCACAGTGGTTAGCACTGCTGCCTCTTAGCGTCAAGGACCAAGGTTCGATTTAGATTTAGATAAATGCGAGGTGATGCATTTTGGTAGATTGAACCAGGGCAGACTTACTCAGTTAATGGTAGGGCATTGGGGAGAGTTACAGAACAAAGAGATCTAGGGGTACATGTTCATAGCTCCTTGAAAGTGGAGTCACAGGCGGACAGAGTGGTGAAGAAGGCATTCGGCATGCTTGGTTTCATTGGTCAGAACATTGAATACAGGAGTTGGAACATCTTGTTGAAGTTGTACAAGACATTGGTAAGGCCACACTTGGAATACTGTGTACAGTTCTAGTCACCCTATTACAGAAAGGATATTATTAAGCTAGAAAAAATTTACTAGGATGTTACCGGGACTTGATGGTTTGAGTTATAAGGAGAGGCTGGATAGACTGGGACTTTTTTTTCTCTGGAGCGTAGGAGGCTGAGGGGTGATCTTATAGAGGTCTATAAAATAATGAGGGCATAGATCAGCTATATAGTCAATATCTTTTCCCAAAGGGAGGGGAATCTAAAATTAGACGGCATAGGTTTAAGGGGAGAGGGCAGAAGTACAAAAGGGTCCAGAGGGGCTGTTTTTTCACACAGAGGGTGGTGTGTGTCTGGAACTGCCAGAGGTAGTAGTAGAGGCGGGTACAATTTTGTCTTTTAAAAAGCGTTTAGACAGTTACATGGGTAGGATGGCTATAGAGGGATATGGGCCAAACGCAGGCAATTGGGACTAGCTTAGTGGTTAAAAACAAAGGGGCAGCATGGACAAGTTGGGCCGAAGGGCCTGTTTCCATGCCGTAAAACCTTTATGACTCTATGACTCCCGGCTTGTCTGTGCGGAGTCTGCATGTTCTCCCCGTGTCTGCGTGGGTTTCCTCCGGGTGTTCCGGTTTCCTCCCACAGTCCGAAAGACGTGCTGGTTCGGGTGCATTGGCCGTGCTAAATTCTCCCTCAGTGTACCCGAACAGGTGCCGGATTGTGGCGACCGGGGGATTTTCACAGCAAGTTCATTGCGGTGTTAATGTAAGCCTACTTGTGACACTAATAAATAAGCTTTAAAACATTCTCTCTTCCACCTTCTTCCGTCAGGAAAAAGATATAAAAGTCTGAGGGTCACGTACCAACCAACTTAAGAACAGCTTCTTCCCTGCTGCCATCCAAGTTTTGAGTGGACCTATTATATGTTAAGTTGATCTTTCTCTGCACACTATCTGTAACTGCAACATTATATCCTGCACTCTCTCCTTTCCTTCTCCCCTATGTACTTTATGAATGGTATGCTTTGTCTGTGTAGCGCGCAAGAAACAATACTTATCACTGTATCCCAATACATGTGACAATAATAAATCAAATGAAATCAAAATGTGGCTGACTCTTAATTGCCCTCTGAAATGGCCACACAGTCAGGTCAAGGGCAATCTTTCCACGCCATGTCCCAATATATGTGACAATAATAAATCAACTCAAATCATAAAGTCTGTAATCTAAGTCAGAGTCACTTGCCCGTAAGGCCACCCGTTTATCCATTTCCTATAAATGTCGCAAAACACAAAATCTAAGTAATCGTGAGGATTTCACAATCCTGGAAACAATACCCAGTCTCCACGCTGCTTAACGTAACCAAGCTGTATTAGATTTGGCTGCAGGCAAATTGTTAAACATGCCCTTGTTCGCCGCAACTATTGACATTTCAGACTTGTACAATGTGTACTCATGGTGCGCGGATGTTTATCTACGCTTCAACAGACATATACCTACCTCAAACAAACCAGTAGGACAGGCTCTTCCAGCCTTCTATTGACTCTGTCTACACTTCCCGCTGCCTCGGCAAAGCAGCCAGCATAATCAAGGACCCCACGCGCCCCGGACATTCTCTCTTCTTCCGTCAGGAAAAAGATACAAAGGTCTGAGGTCACGTACCAACCGACTTCAGGAACAGCTTCTTCCCCACTGCTGGCAGACTTTTGAATGGACCGACCTCGCGTTAAGTTGATCTTTCTCTACACCCTAGCTATGACTGTAACACTACATTCTGCACTCTCTCCTTTCCTTCTCTATCAATGGTATGCTTTGTCTGTATAGTGCGCGAGAAACAATACTTTTCACTGTATTGCAATACAGTTTAAGTTTATTTATTAGTGTCACAAGTAAGGCTTACATTAACACTGCAATGAAGTTACTGTGAAAATCCCCTAGTCGCCACACTCCGGCGCCTGTTCGGGTACACTGAGGGAGAAATTAACACGGCCAATGCACCTGACCAGCACACCTTTCGGACTGTGGGAGGAAACTGGAGCACCCGGAGGAAACCCACACAGACACGGGGAGAACGTGCAGACTCCGCACAGACAGTGACCCGAGCCGGGAATCGAACCCGGGTCCCTGGCGCTGTGGGGCAGCAGTGCTAACCACTGTGTCACCGTGCCGCCCTTGTGACAATAATAAATCAAATCAAATGGGGGAGCCACATCTAAATATTTTTCTCACTCAAGGGGCCAAAGAGCAAATTTTGGAAAGATGGGGGTGCAGTGGATGGGGGGGGGGGGGGGGTGGAGTTGTAGGGGGTGAGGGGAGTGGGGGTGGACCCTGGCCTCCCTGAGGCTTTTTTCTCACCGCTGTCAATGGGATTTTCCATTGACTGCACCCCACACAGCAGGAAACTCACGGGGAGAGTGCGCCGTCGATGGGACCAGGCGACCCTGCCGGTGTGAACTGCCGGAAAGGTCCGGCCAAGATTTGCCACAACATTAAACAGGATTTTTTTTTTTTAAACGGTGAAGTTTGAAAACTTGCAGAGAAAAATCACAATGTCAAAGCAATGGATGGATAATTCCAAAAAATGAGTCATAAATAAATATGACTTTAGAGTGTGACAGGGCGGAACAGCGCAAAAAACAGTTATCTCATTGAAGAGCTACATTATTTCACTGGGACCTTGGGGCAAAGCATTTCCAGCATCCCCCGAAGCTCAAACACAACTGCAGGACTGAAGGAATGCTGCACCATTGGGGGTTAGAAACTTTCAAATGAGATGATTAACCAAGCACCCTCCTCTGCCAGGGCAATATTCTAGAAAGAGCAGTGAACCGTCCCAGTCTCCTGGCCACATGTCTGTCCCTCAGAGAGAGCGCGGAAACAGAGATCACTGCTCCCTTATCTCAGTGCAAATCCTGGGATCTTACTTTGCACAAATTGTACTTCTCTACTATTCAGCTTTGTATTAATATACGCTCTCCCCCTCCTCCTCCTCACACTCTCCATCTCCCCCTCATTCCCTGCCTCTCCCTCTCCCCCTCCCTCCCTCCCTCTCTCCTCCATCTTCCCTGCCCTCACTCCCTCACCCTCATTCTTTCCCTCCCTCTCCTTCTTTCCCTCCCACTTACTCACTCCCTCTTCCCTTCACTCCTTCCATCCCCTTCCCCTTCCCTCCCGTCCCATATTCCCCCTCACTCCCCCCTCTTCCTCGCCCCCTCCCTTCATTTCCTCCCTCCCATATTCCCCCTCACTCCCTCCCATATTCCCCCTCACTCCCCCCTCTTCCTCGCCCCCTCCCTTCATTCCCTCCCTCCCATATTCCCCCTCACTCCCTGCCTCACCTCACTCCCTCACCTCACTCCCTCCCTCCCTCACCTCACTCCTTCCCTCTTCCTCTTCCGCTCCATCCCTTCATTCATTCCCTCCCCTTCTCCCTCACTCCCTTCATTCATTCCTTCCCCCTCACTCCCTCCCTCTCCCTCCCATTCTCCCTCACTCCCTTCCCTTCATTCATTCCCTCTCCCTCACTCCCTCCCTCTCCCTCCCATTCCCCCTCACTCCCTCCCTCCCCCTCCCATTCCCCCTCACTCCCTCCCTCCCCCTCCCATTCCCCCTCACTCCCTCCCTCTCTCACGTCATGGTCAGCATTTGTTGCCCATCTCTAGTTGCTCTTGAAACTGAGTGGCTTACTAGGCCATTTCAGAGGGCAGTTGAGAGTCAACCACATTGCTGTGGCTCTGGAGCCACATGTAGGCCAGACTGGGTAAGGACAACAGATTTCCTTCCCTAAAGGACATTAGTGAACCAGATGGGTTTTTCTGACAATCGACAACGGTTTCATGGTCATCGGTAGATTCCAGATTTATTTTTTGTTGAATTCAAATTCCACCATCTGCCGTGGTGGGATTCGAACCCGGGTCCCCAGAACATTAGCTGAGTTTCTGGATTAACAGTCTAGCGATAATACCACCGCCTCCCCTTTTATTAAAACAGATAAAAGTGAACCATATCAATACTCACAGTTAGGATTTATTTACTGCTGCTTTCTTGGGATCAACCTCTTCTCTGAACAGCTTGAAGATCTCTTGTAAGTGGTGAGCAGAATGGAATGGAACTGTCAAGGTGTGGCCTGAATGGAACACTGTAAAATCATTATCTCCGAACTTGTATTTAACTATTTTGGCTATGCAGGTAGTCATCCTATTGGCTTTGCTGATCGCTGCTCTGAATCAGTTGATCATAGAATCCCTACAGGAGGCCATTCAGCCCATCGAGCCAGCACCTACAACAATCCCAACTAGGCCCTATCCCCGTAACCCCATGTATTTACCCTGTTAATCCCCCTGACACTAAGGGGCAATTTAGCATGGCCAATCCATCTAACGCTTTTGGACTGTGGGAGGAAACCAGAGTACCCGGAGGAAACCCACGCAGACACGGGGAGAATGTGCAAACTCCGCACAGACAGTTACCCAAGGCCTGAATCGAACCCGGGTCCCTGGCGCTGTGAGGCAGCAATGCTAACCACTGTGCCATCATGCAGCACTGAAGTGTGAGATGTTGCAGCTCCCGTCTGGTTATCTAAGGGGGCTACTCTGCAATTTTCGACCTGATCTTTGGCCACTCAGTGTGCAGGGGGTAGTGGACAGGTTGGAGTGTCTTCTAGCCAAAAAAAAACAGTCACTCACAAGTCCAGGCCAATTTTGGGGTGGCACAGTGCTTAGCACTACTGCCTCAGAGCGCCAGGGACCCGGGTTCGATTCCAGCCTCGGGTGACTGTGTGGAGTCTGCACGTTCTCTCCGCGTCTGTGTGTGTTTCCTCCAGGTGCTCCAGTTTCCTCCCACACTCCAAAGATGTGCGGGTTAGGTGGATTGGCCTGGGAGATTAGCAGGGTAAACACATGGGGTTATGAGGATGGGGCCTGGATGGGATTGTTGTCGATGGGCCGAATGGCCTCCTTCTGCACTGTAGGGGTTCTATGAAACAGGGCCTATGTCGGAGGCTTTGTGTTAGGGCCTTTAGGACGGGTGGCTATTGCCAAGAATAAAATATCAGCAAGGCATAGCTAATAATATTATGATTTAGAATTGTAAACTTCATTTTGTTTTCACAAAAATTTATGCCGGCACCAGATTATTTTTTCCTTCAGGTGACAGAGATGAAACCCAGTGCCATTCTTACCGCTGAAGGGAATGGTAGCATAGGGGGAACATTACTGGACTAGTAACCCAGGGAACTGAACTAACAACCTGGCAGCATGGGTCCCAATCCCAACACGGTTGCAGGAAAACTTTAGTTAATTTAGTTAAATCTAAGATTAAAAAGTTAATAGTCGTGAACGTGACCATGTTTCAAATCCCATCTGTGTCTTCAGGGAAGGGAATCTGCCATCCTTAGCTGGTCTTGCCTACTTGCCACCCCAGTCTCACTTAACTGCCCTCTAGCGGGCATGGTGGTTAAACATAAGAACAGAAGAACAAGGAGCTGGAGTAGGCCATCTGGCCCCTCGAGCCTGCTCCGCCATTCAATTTCCAGTCTATACCAGGGAAATTGAAGTCTCCCACTACAACAACCCTATTTTTCCTGCACCTATCCAATATCTCCTGATATATCCGTTCTTCCACTTCCCTTGGGCTGTGGAATAGTGTAGGTTAGATGGGCTTTAGATTGGTTTCACTGGTCGGCGCAACATCGAGGGCCGAAGGGCCTGTACTGCGCTGTAATGTTCTATGATCTTTTCATGGACTCAGCTCCACTTACCCGCCCGCTCACCATAACCCTTAATTCCTTTACTGTTTAAAAATTTATCTATCCTTGCCTTAAAAACATTCAATGAGGTAGCCTCAACTGCTTCACTGGGCAGGGAATTCCACAGATTCACAACCCTTTGGGTGAAGAAGTTCCTCCTCAACTCTGTCCTAAATCTGCTTCCCCTTATTTTGAGGCCATGCCCCCTAGTTCTAGTTTCACCCACCACTGGAAACAACTTCCCTGCTTCTATTTTATCGATTCCCTTCATAATCGTATATGTTTCTATAAGATCTCCCCCTCATTCTTCTGAATTAACACTGCTGCCTCACAGCACCAGGGACCCACTCTCAATTCCCGGCTTGGGTGACTGTCTGTGCGGAGTCTGCACGTTCTCCCCGTGTCTGCGTGGGTTTCCTCCGGGTGCTCCGGTTTCCTCCCACACTCCGAAAGATGTACGGGTTAAGTGCTAAATTCTCCCTCAGTGTACCCGAACAGGCGCCGGAGTGTGGCAACTAGGGAATTTTCACAGTAACTTCATTGCAGTGTTAACCTAAGCCTCCCTGTGACACTAATAAATGAACTTTAAACTTTAAATGACCTAGCAAGCCACCAGGTGATGGGCACATGGCCTTGTCAGCGGTGCTCACGTCCCATTGATGAATTAAATAAAAAGCAAGGCATTTGCAACAGTCAAGAGGAGGACAGCAACAGCCGAGACGGGAAGAGGTTGCAGGAACTTTAACCAGCGTGACTGCACAGAGAAGAATTCTAACCTTCAGCTCAAATTTACAGTGTGAATGGAACCCCATAACCTAATTTGAGAAGCTTCAACAGAATTGCTGCAGTGGCTTCAGCACAAGATAGGCCCACATCCGGCAGAGTCGAGGGGGCTCATTGAATGCAGCCATCCAGACAAGACACTGACCCACACTGGGCACAGTCCAGGAGTCACTGACCCACACTGGACACAGTCCTGGAGTCACTGACCCACACTGGGCACAGTCCAGGGGAATCACTGACCCACACTGGGCACAGTCCAGGGGAATCACTGACCCACACTGGGCACAGTCCTGGGGGAGACACTGACCCACACTGGGCACAGTCCAGGAGTCACTGACCCACACTGGACACAGTCCTGGAGTCACTGACCCACACTGGGCACAGTCCAGGGGAATCACTGACCCACACTGGGCACAGTCCTGGGGGAGACACTGACCCACACTGGGCACAGTCCAGGAGTCACTGACCCACACTGGACACAGTCCTGGAGTCACTGACCCACACTGGGCACAGTCCAGGGGAATCACTGACCCACACTGGGCACAGTCCAGGGGAATCACTGACCCACACTGGGCACAGTCCTGGGGGAGACACTGACCCACACTGGACACAGTCCTGGGGGGAGACACTGACCCACACTGGACACAGTCCTGGGGGGAGACACTGACCCACACTGGGCACAGTCCAGGAGTCACTGACCCACACTGGGCACAGTCCTGGGGGGAGTCACTGACCCACACTGGGCACGGTCCTGGGGGGAGACACTGACCCACACTGGGCACAGTCCTGGGGGGAGACACTGACCCACACTGGGCACAGTCCTGGGGAGAGACACTGACCCACACTGGGCACAGTCCAGGAGTCACTGACCCACACTGGGCACAGTCCTGGGGGGAGACACTGACCCACACTGGGCACGGTCCTGGGGGGAGACACTGACCCACACTGGGCACAGTCCTGGGGGGAGTCACTGACCCACACTGGGCACGGTCCTGGGGGGAGACACTGACCCACACTGGGCACAGTCCTGGGGGGAGACACTGACCCACACTGGGCACAGTCCTGGGGAGAGACACTGACCCACACTGGGCACAGTCCAGGAGTCACTGACCCACACTGGGCACAGCCCAGGGGAGTCATTGACCACACTGGACACAGTCCTGGGAGGAGACACTGACCCACACTGGACACAGTCCTGGGAGGAGACACTGACCCACACTGGACACAGTCCTGGGAGGAGACACTGACCCACACTGGACACAGTCCTGGGGGGAGTCACTGACCCACACTGGGCACAGTCCAGGAGTCACTGACCCACACTGAACACAGTCCTGGTGGGAGACACTGACCCGCACTGGACGCAGTCCTGGTGGGAGACACTGACCCACACTGGACACAGTCCTGGGGGGAGTCACTGACCCACACTGGACACAGTCCTGGGGGGAGTCACTGACCCACACTGGGCACAGTCCTGGGGGGAGTCACTGACCCACACTGGGCACAGTCCTGGGGGGAGTCACTGACCCACAGTGGGCACAGTCCAGAGGGGGAGTCACTGGCCCACACTGGACACAGTCCTGGGGGGAGTCACTGACCCGCACTGGACACAGTCCAGGAGTCACTGACCCACACTGGGCACAGTCCAGGGGAAACACTGACCCACACTGGGCACAGCCCAGGAGTCACTGCCCCACACTGGGCACAGGCCAGGGGAAACACTGACCCACACTGGACACAGTCCTGGGGGAGACACTGACCCACACTGGACACAGTCCTGGGGGGAGACACTGACCCACACTGGGCACAGTCCAGGAGTCACTGACCCACACTGGGCACAGTCCTGGGGGGAGTCACTGACCCACACTGGGCACGGTCCTGGGGGGAGACACTGACCCACACTGGGCACAGTCCTGGGGGGAGACACTGACCCACACTGGGCACAGTCCTGGGGAGAGACACTGACCCACACTGGGCACAGTCCAGGAGTCACTGACCCACACTGGGCACAGTCCTGGGGGGAGACACTGACCCACACTGGGCACGGTCCTGGGGGGAGACACTGACCCACACTGGGCACAGTCCTGGGGGGAGTCACTGACCCACACTGGGCACGGTCCTGGGGGGAGACACTGACCCACACTGGGCACAGTCCTGGGGGGAGACACTGACCCACACTGGGCACAGTCCTGGGGAGAGACACTGACCCACACTGGGCACAGTCCAGGAGTCACTGACCCACACTGGGCACAGCCCAGGGGAGTCATTGACCACACTGGACACAGTCCTGGGAGGAGACACTGACCCACACTGGACACAGTCCTGGGAGGAGACACTGACCCACACTGGACACAGTCCTGGGAGGAGACACTGACCCACACTGGACACAGTCCTGGGGGGAGTCACTGACCCACACTGGGCACAGTCCAGGAGTCACTGACCCACACTGAACACAGTCCTGGTGGGAGACACTGACCCGCACTGGACGCAGTCCTGGTGGGAGACACTGACCCACACTGGACACAGTCCTGGGGGGAGTCACTGACCCACACTGGACACAGTCCTGGGGGGAGTCACTGACCCACACTGGGCACAGTCCTGGGGGGAGTCACTGACCCACACTGGGCACAGTCCTGGGGGGAGTCACTGACCCACACTGGGCACAGTCCAGAGGGGGAGTCACTGGCCCACACTGGACACAGTCCTGGGGGGAGTCACTGACCCGCACTGGACACAGTCCAGGAGTCACTGACCCACACTGGGCACAGTCCAGGGGAAACACTGACCCACACTGGGCACAGCCCAGGAGTCACTGCCCCACACTGGGCACAGGCCAGGGGAAACACTGACCCACACTGGACACAGTCCTGGGGGAGTCACTGACCCGCACTGGACGCAGTCCTGGTGGGAGACACTGGCCCACATTGGACACAGCCCAGGAGTCACTGACCCACACTGGACACAGTCCAGAGGTGAGACCCTCTCTCACCATCCATCGCCCCAAAGAGGGAAATTAACAGGGAATGGGGGGGGGGGGGGGAGGAAATCGGCCCCGTTGTTGGACGCAGCAATTCCTTTACCAGGAGCTCTCTGTGTCTCTCTCCCTGTGAGACAGCAATCCCTGTGTGTGCCCACACTCTCTCTGTGTGTGTGTGCCCACACTCAGCGCACCGACCCCTTCACCATCCGACAGCCCAGATCAAACCCGGACACCGACCCCAGCACTGATTGGCTGGAACCCTCCATAGGCCACGCCCTACAGGCTATTGCAACATGCCTGCGACACCCCCATTGGCCAACGCCGCTGTCACTCACAGTAATTGCAACAGTATCAGTTATTTCAGCTGTTTTCAGTTAGTTGCTACTGAGCTGCAGAGACAAGTCTAGCTTCAGGATTCTTCACCCCTTTAACTTGCTTTGCAGTTCCTGGCTCGCTCAAATTAACCAAATCATTCACACAGACGTGATTCGGGCACTATCCTGCATAAGATAGTCCCAGCTGGGCACAGCAGAGAGAGAGGCAAGGAAGGTGGCACCTCCTAGAGGAACCTGCCACTACATCCTTCCAGATGGAGCCAGTATTGGATGGATAAATAGTAAAGTGTGAAGAATACTATATTATACACTGTGAAGAGGGCCGTGTAGATTTTCAGAAGAACATAGACAAGTTTAATTTACTTATTTATTAGTCACAAGGAAGTCTTACATTCACATTGCAATAGAGTTACTGAGAAATTCCCCGATTCGCCACATTCTGACACCTATTCAGGTCAATGCACCCTAACCAGCACGTCTTTCGGACTGTGGGAGGAAACCGGAGCACCCGGAGGAAACCCACGTAGTCACGGGGAGAACGTGCAGGCTGCGCACAGACAGTGACCCGAGACAGGAATTGAACCCGGGTCCCTGATGCTGTGAGGCACAGCAGTGTTAACCACTGTGCCACCGTGCCGCCCCAGGTTGACCCACAATGGCCACAGTCCTGGGGAGAGTCACTGGGCCACACTGGGCAGTTCAATTTCAAGGAGAGTTCAAGGTGGTGGAGTGGGCAGATAGGTGGCAGGTGAAGTTCAGTGCAGAGACGTGTAAGGTGATGCATTTCGGTGGGAAGAACATGGAAAGACAATAGAAAATAAGGGGTACAATTCTTAAAGTGGTGCAGCAGTAGAGGGAGCTTGGTGTATATGCGCACAGATCACTGAAGGTGGCAGGACAGGTGGGGAGAGCAGTTAATAAAGTATTTGAGTTGATTTGATTTATTACTTGTAGCATGTATTAGTATACAGTGAAACATATTGTTTCTTGCGCGCTATACAGACAAAGCATACCGTTCATGGAGAAGGAAAGGAGAGAGTGCAGAATGTAGTGTTACAATCATAGCTAGGGTGCAGAGAAAGATCAACTTAGTGCGAGGTAGGTCCATTCAAAAGTCTGACGGCAGCAGGGAAGAAGCTGTTCTTGAGTCGGTTGGTACGTGACCTCAGACTTTGGTATCTTTTTCCCGATGGAAGAAAGTGGAAGAGAGAATGTCCGGGGTGCGTGAGGTCCTTGACTGTCGAGATGGACCACCCCTCAACCCCCTCACCCCGACTGCCCCCACGGCCTGGACCTATCAATGGCCACCTCGATCAAGTGCAGGCCCATGAACAGGACCTCCTCCCTCCCTGCCCAGGGTTATGTGGGTTGGGGGATTGTATCCATTCGAGTGGTTAACACTGCTGCCTCACAGTGCCAGGGACCCGGGTTCGATTCCTGGCTTGGATCACTGCCTGCGTGGAGTTTACACGTTCTCCCCGTGTCTGCGTGGGTTTCCTCCCGGTGCTCCGGTTTCCTCCCACAGTCTAAAGATGTGCGGCTTAGAAACCAAAAGAGAAAAGGCTGGAAAATCTCAGCAGGTCTGGCAGCATCTGTAAGGAGAGAAAAGAGCTGATGTTTCGAGTCCAGATGACCCTTTGTCAAATTGATATAGAGTCATCTGGACTCGAAACCTCAGCTCTTTCCTCTCCTTACAGATGCTGCCAGACCTGCTGAGATTTTCCAGCATTTGCTCTTTTAGTTTCAGATTCCAGCATCCGTAGTAACTTGCTTTTATTATTATATGTTGTGCGGGTTAGATTCATTGGCCATGCTAAATTGCCCCTTAGTATCCTGGGATGCGTAGGCTAAAGAGAGTAAGAAGTCTCACAACACCAGGTTAAAGTCCAACAGGTTTATTTGGTAGCAAACGCCACTACCTTTCGGAGCGCTGCTCCTCCTCACCTGACGAAGGAGCAGCGCTCCAAAAGCTAGTGGCGTTTGCTACCAAATAAACCTGTTGGACTTTAACCTGGTGTTGTGAGACTTCTTACTGTGTTTACCCCAGTCCAACGCCGGCATCTCCACGTCATAGGTTAAATGGATCAGTGGGGTAAATATATGGGGATACGGGGATAGGGCATGGACGGGATTGTTGTCGGTGTAGACTCGATGGGCTGAATGGCCTCCATCTGCACTGTAGGATTTCTATGATTCTATGATATTGTCGGTGGCAATATTATATTTGCACTTGACATGATGTGTGAGTCATGGTAAAAGACATGGAGGGAGAAACACAATACAGCCTGTTTAGAGTTACCAGTGTCATGTCTTGTGTAACTATTTTAAGCTGTCCTTCCTGAGTTGAGTAGATGGTAATCAATTGCATTTGACATGAGTATAGCTGAGTGTTTGGAGTGCTTTCAGGGGCATTCTCTATCCATTAACTAAAAAAGTTACCTTCAAGTGGGCACAACAATCTGAGTCAAACATTCTTAGTTAACTGTTTATGTCTCTGTGACACTTTCGGGGGAATTTTCCTGTCCCACCCGCCACAGGAATCGTTGCGGCGGGGTTGGATGGGGGTGGACCATGCAAAGGTCCATTGACCTCGAGTGGGATTTTGCGGGTTTTGGGGCGAGCGCAGCCGGAAAATCCCACCCCTGGAATCACAGAATCCCCACACTGCAGAAGAGGCCATTTGGTCCATCGAGTCCATAAGATGACCTTCGGACAGAATATCGTACCCAGGCCCTCTCCCCCCACCATATCCCTGTGACCCCACACATTTACCACCTACCCTGCACATCTTTGGACATTGAGGGGCAATTTAGCATGGCCAATCCACCTAACCTGCACACTTTTGGACACTAAGGGGCAATTTAGCATGGCCAATCCACCTAACCTGCACATCTTTGGACACTAAGGAGCAATTTAGCATGGCCAATCCACCTAACCTGCACACTTTTGGACACTAAGGGGCAATTTAGCATGGCCAATCCACCTAACCTGCACACTTTTGGACACTAAGGGGCAATTTAGCATGGCCAATCTACCTAAGCTACAAATCTTTGGACACCTTGGGGCAATTTAGCGTGGCCAATCCACCTAACCTGCACATCTTTGGACACCAACGGGCAATTTAGCATGGCCAATCCACCTAACCTGCACATCTTTGGACACCAACGGGCAATTTAGCATGGCCAATCCACCTAACCTGCACACTTTTGGACACTAAGGGGCAATTTAGCATGGCCAATCCACCTAACCTGCACATCTTTGGTAGGAAACTTGAGCACCCAGAGGAAACCTACGCAGACATGGGGAGAATGTGCAAACTCCACACAGTTACCCAAGGCCGGAATTGAACCCCAAGTCCCTGACGCTGTGCTAATCACTGTGCCACCGTTCCATCACCTGGTGGACCTCCTTATCGCCTATTTAATATCCTACGGTTGAGAAAATGTGATATTCTTTTTTTTCACATGAGGGACGTTGCAGTCTCTCTCACTGGTTTCAGAGCTGGTGTCTCTCTTCCTCTGCCTTTGAGGAGAGTTTGTCAAAGCTTGTTGACAAAGAGGGAAAGTATTTCACACAGAATCACAGAATCCTACAGTGCAGAAGAGGCCCTTCGGCCCATCGAGTCTGCACCGTCGCATGAAAGGCCCTGACCTGCCCATCTAATCCCACTTGCCAGCACTTGGCCTTGAATGTTATGATGTGCCAAGTACTCATCCAGGTACTTTTTAAAGGATGTGAGGCATCCCGCCTCTACCATCCTCCCAGGCAGCGCATTCCAGACCCTCACCACCCTCTGGGTAAAAACATTTTTCCTCAAATCCCCCCTAAACCTCCCACCCCTCACTTTTAACTTGTGTCCCCTCGTGACTGACCCTTCAACTAAGGGGAACAGCTGCTCCCTATCCACCCTGTCCGTGTCCCTCATAATCTTGAACACCTCAATCAGGTCGCCCCTCAGTCTTCTCTGCTCCAGAGAAAACAACCCAAGCCTATCCAACCTCTCTCCATAACTTAAATGTTCCATCCCAGGCAGCATCCTGGTGAGTCTCCTCTGCACCCCTTCCACTGCGTTCACGTCCTTCCTATAATGTGGCGACCAGAATCGCGCACCGTACTCCAGCTGTGGCCTCACCAAAGGTCTATACAACTCCATCATGACTTCCCTGCTTTTGTAATCTTTTTAATCTCTGGTTTCAGGAAAATTAACACGAACTATATACTTTTCCAAAACGCACCTTCCCGAACACCAAGAGGCCAGTGAAGCTGGTGTCCTTTTTTTGACAGACGGCAGTGCATTAAATCACAGGCACTGTGTAATGTGACATTTCCAGATTTCACACTGATCAATCCTGTAGAATCTCAAAGAGATTCTTAATCAGCAACCTTGAGGAGCTAAATCAAGACCATCACTCAGGGTCTTTCAAGTGAAGGAGGGGAAGGGGCCAGGGGAGACCAAAGTAGTTAGAAATTAAAAAAATAATTAATCATAGAATCCCTACAGTGCAAAAGGAGGCCATTAGGCCCATCGAGCCTGCACCAACCACAATCCTGCCCAGGCCCTATCCCGTAACCCCACTTACTTATCTTGCTAATCTCCTTGACACTAAGGGCAATTTAGCATGGTCAATCCACTTAACCTGCAGATCTTGGGACACTAAGGAACAATTTTGTATGGTCAATCCACTAACCTACACATCATTGGACACTTAGGGGCAATTTACCATGGCCAATCAACCTTACTGCACATCATTGGACACTAAGGGGCCATTTAGCATGGCCAATCCACCGAACCTGCACAACTTTGGACACTAAGGAGCAATTTTGGATACTCAATTCACCTAACCTGCACATCTTTGGCCATGGTAAATTGCCCCTTAGTGTCTAAAGATGTGTAGGTTAGGTGGATTGGCCATGCTAAATTACCCCTTAGTGTCCAAAGATGTACAGATTAGGTGGATTGGCCATGCACAATTGCTCCTTAGTGTCCAACGTTGTGCAGGTTAGGTTGATTGGCCATGCTAAATTGCCCCTTAGTGTCCAATCAACCGAACCCACACATCTTGGGACACTAAGGGGCAAGTTAGCATGGCCAATCCAGCTAACCCGCACATCTTTGGACTGTGGGAGGAAACCAGAGCACCCGGAGGAAACCCACGCAGACATGGGGTGAATGTACAAACTTCATGCAGACAGTCAGCCAAGGCCAAATCGAACCCAGGTCCCTGGCGCTGTGTGGCCCTCCAAGGGCAACTAGGGAATGGCAGGAAATGCTGGCCAGCCAGCAACACTCATGTCCCATGAATGCACAAAAAAAATCTTCATTTTTTTCTGGAGTATAATTAGGCGTAGGCACAGTGCCCTATTCCTTGTTTCAGTATTAATTTTTGTTTGTTTTTCTTCTGTGAAGTGCCTTGGGACATTTTACAATAAAGACACTTTATAAAAGCAAGCTGTTGTAACATAGCTCTCCAGAGCAGCAATCAGAACACACGGGGACCCTAATTGTACCTTGCATCTACAAATGGGACTGGACCAGGGTGCTGGAGGAAATCGAGAGGGCGATGTTACCAAATAAATTCCAAGTGCCAAATGGACATGAAAACTGGAGAGAATCGCACCCAGCGAGCATTCAAACACAATCTTGTGGCACTTAGTGCAAAATGTGATTCATGCCAGGAGGGCGAGTGGAAGGAGTCACTGCTCGTTGGAAAGCCAGCTGCTCACACTAGAGGGCGTTATCGTGCATGAGCAGATCTCTCTGTTCCGTGCAATGCTCGGAACACTGAAAATCTGTCAGCCCGTTCCCCCCTTGGATATTGCCAACCCCCCTGACTGACGGCTGACCCTCCCAGCCAATCGCCCCCCCCCACCCCAACACTCTGTATATCGCCCCTGCCACCCCTGGTGCGAACCCGGTTTTAGCCTCTCTCATGATCTTAACATCTTGCCACCAAGCATGACGAGCCAGTCAGATCCCCCACCCCCCCCCCCCCACTCAAGCAATAATGAAACTTTGCCAGATAAGAAACGTACAAATGTTATCTATCGTTCAGTGTGTTTATTACAAGCTTGGGACAGATGTTTGGTGTAAACACAGCGCGCGAGGGTCTGCGGGCAAGACCAAGAAGCACAAACCAGCTCAGGAGTGACCACTGCCACCGGTGCGCCCACAGTGTTCCTTCTGGTCTTTCTGCAGCTGTTGGCATTGTTGCTGGCACTGTTGCAGCAACTGTTGACACTGCTGCTGGCACTGTTCGAGTGTCTTTGCCTGCGGTTCCTCTTTTTTCTCTTGCTCCTCGCACTGCACAATCACCTTGAGTGCTGCACCTTTCTTCACCAACTCGAACGCTTCGATGGCCTGCTCCAGGGGGAAGCGATGGGTGACCAGAGGTTTCACATCTATCATCTTTGAAGCCAGCATGTTAATTGCTGTGGGCCATCTAAAGCAGTGACAAAAACATGTTAGCAATTCCCACAGCGCTCCCAGTACCCGACAATCGCGACAAGCAGGGACCTTTTAAATGCATGCACTAGTCCATTTACAGCACTGCTGCCTCACAGCGCCAGGGACCCGGGTTCGATTCCCGGCTTGGGTCACTGTCTGTGTGGAGTTTGCACGTTCTCCCCCGTGTCTGCGTGGGTTTCCTCCGGGTGCTCCGGTTTCCTCCCACAGTCCCAAAGGTGTGCAGGTTAGGTTGATTGGCCGTGCTAAATTGCCCTGTAGTATCAGGGAGATTTGTAGGTTAGATAAGTGGCGTTACGGGAATAGGGCCTGGGTGGGATTGTAGTCGGGTGTAGACTCGATGGGCCGAATGGTCTCATTCTGCACTGTCGGATTCTACTTTGAATCCAGTGATATTGCCCTTACGCCACCGTACTCCCCTTGTGTCGATCCGGGTTCAATCCCCAGCTCGGTTCACTGTCTGTGCGGAGTCTGCACATTCTCCCCGTGTCTGCGTGGCTTTCCTCCGGGTGCTCCAGTTTCCTCCCACAGACCCAAAGATGTGCGGGTTAGGTGCATTGGCCGTGCTAAATTCTCCCTCAGTGTACCCGAACAGGCGCCGGAGTGTGGCGACTAGGGGAGTTTCACAGTAACTCCAGGACAGTGTTAATGTAAGCCGACTTGTGACACTAATAAATAAACTTTAAAATAATAACTTTAAACATTAAAATGTATACTCATCCCATCTAGAATCCCACATCAATTTACCAGAGCCGAGAAATTTCTACAAACTATGTAACTGTGTGATATTCTCCTGGGTGGCACGGTGGCACAGTGGTTAGCACTGCTGCCTCACAGCACCAGGGACCCGGGTTCGATTCCGGCCTTGGGTCACTGTCTGTGCAGAGTCTGCATGTTCTCCCCGTGTCTGCTTGGGTTTCCTCCGGGTGCTCCGGTTTCCTCCCACAGTCCGAAAGACATGCTGGTTAGGTGGGTTGGCCGTGCTAAATTGCCCCTTAGTGTCCCAAGATGTGCGGGAAACGTGGATTGGCCATGCTAAACTGCCCCTTAGTATCCCAAGGTTAGATGGATTAGCTATGTAAATTAGCTATGTAAATTAGCTATGTAAATGGGTTACGGGGCTAGGGCAGGGGGTGGAATTCCTGGGATGGCAGGTCAACCATATGAGGGGAGACTAAGTCAGTTAGGATTGTATTTATTGGAGTTTAGAAGAGTGAGAGGGGATCTCACAGAAACTTATAAAATTCTAACGGTAGATTCGGAAAGAATGTTCCCGATGGTGGGGGAGCCCAGACTAGGGGTCATAATTTGAGGATAAGGGGTAAATCTTTTGGAACTGAGGTGAGGAGAAATTTCTTCACCAAGAGAGTGGTGAATGTGTGGAATTCACTACCACAGAAAGTAGTTGAGGCCAAAAAGCTTTGTGATTTCAAGAAAGTATTAGATATAGCTCTTGGCGCCGAAGGGATCAAGGGATATGTGGGAAGTGGGGGATCAGTATATTAAATTTGACGACCAGCCATGTTCATAATGAATGGGGGAGCAGGCTCGAAGGGCCGAATGGACCACTCCTGCTTCTAGTTTCTATGACTTTTGTAATCAGATAAAGAGTTAACTGATCAAATCAGTCCTCCAAGGTGACTGAGGTGGAAATTAGACTTGGAGGTTTTTATCTGTACAACCTGGATAAAGGGCAGGAAAAGGAAAGTTGGGAGCGAGACTGCACTCAGTGTGCGGGATTTTCCGTCCGCACTCGCCGCAAGGCTGGAAAATCCCGCCCGAGGTCAAAGGACCTTTGCATAGTCCGTGTCCTGCCTGCTACGATTCCCGTGGCAGGCGGGACGGTAAAATCACACCCAATATTTCCTGGATTTCAATGGGTGAAAAGGCAAGTCGGCACCATCAGGACATGCCACCCTTCTTGCCAAATTTTCCTTTAAGCTTCTGAGAGGTGGCCTCTTTTAAGGGTTGGGTAAATTTGAATATTATGGAACACGGTCTGACAATGATTCTGTTTGGGTTCATTAACAATGAACGGAAGCACTATTTTCAAGATGGATCTATGTGACAGACAGATACAAAATTGGCAGCATTTATCCTCCTCCTGTTCAATAATGGCCAATCCAGGCCTCTCATTTAATTGTATTTTTTTTTGGCATATCATTGCGCCAAAGCCCAAACATCTTGGGATAAATCAACGTTCATCGTCTCACAGCTTAAATCCTGTTGTACTATCTGGCTTGGATTCCAGAGTCATATCCCTTGCATGGTTGAGGTGTAGGAAAGATGTTTCTTTCCACTGCGAGGTGTCTGCACTCCTCTTCCACCCGCTACTAGGCCCTGGGCGAGAGCGTTGGCAACCGTGGAGGGTGGCACCTCCTAGTGGTGCCTGCTTGCCTTTACACTCACTGAAGTCGAGGAAATATTGAGTGCCGTCTTGCTTTTATTGTCACATGTATTAGTATATGGTGGAAATTATTGCTTCTTGCACAGACAAGAACATACTCATAGAAATCATAGAAACCCTACAGTGCAGAAGGAAGCCATTTGGCCCATCGAGTCTGCACCAACAACAATCCCACCCTATGCCCCATCCACACAAATTCACCCCGCTAATCCCTCTAACCTACACATCCCGGGACGCTATGGGCAACTTAGCATGGCCAAGCAACCTAACCCGCACTTCTTTAGACTGTGGGAGGAAACCGGAGCACCCGGAGGAAACACACACAGAAATGGGGAGAACATGCAAACTCCAAACAGACAGTGACCTGAGACCAGGAATTGGACCCGGGTCTCTGGAGCTGTGAGGCAGCAGTGCTAACCACTGTGCCACTGTGCCGCCCCTTTTACTATTTTTACTGTTCATGGAATGTGGCGACTCGGGGATTTTCACAATAACCTCATTGCAACTTTATTGCCCTCTCTCGAGGCGAACTCGGAGGTGGGAATGATATTTAATCAGAGTAGATGGTGTTGGGTGGGAGCTTAATTCCACCCATGGAGGACATTGCCAACAGCTGGCATTGCCTCTTCCACTGGCGCTACCTCCGACACAGTAAGAAGTTTAACAACACCAGGTTAAAGTCCAACAGGTTTATTTGGTAGCAAAAGCCACACAAGCTTTCGAGGCTCTGAGCCCCTTCTTCAGGTGAGTGGGAATTCTGTTCACAAACAGAGCTTATAAAGACACAGACTCAATTTACATGAATAATGGTTAACCTGGTGTTGTTAAACTTCTTACTGTGTTTACCCCAGTCCAACGCCGGCATCTCCACATCATGGCTACCTCCGACTGCCAGGCCTCTGTCCCCGAGTTCTCTGACCCTGGAGACGGCCTGTTGCTGGCCACTTCTGTGCCCCACTGACCCTTCACATGGTGGGGCCTTACCTGAAGGAGGCGACGGAGAGCTCTTTGCAGGCTATCCCTCTCTCCACCACCCGGAATAATTCCCACATTATGCCATGAAACAACATCCACAGGCGAGCGGGCAAAAGTTCTGGGACCAACTGTCTTTTGCTGTAAATTTGCCCACGTTGCCCTTGCCACTTACGTGTTACAGTATCGGAAAATCCCACGGATGTCCAACTCTCGGGATATTGCGTTGATCAGGGGGGCGCTGGTATTTGTGTTACCCATTCCAATCAGGACCAAAACTCCGCCAGACTTGGTAGCCTAAAAAACAGGAGACAAACAGGGGAAAGTCAAACTTCTTAATTATAAATGCATCTTCAAGGAGCATCAAACATTATCCATTCATTTCCTGATGACTGAAGTACCAAATAATTTGGTTTAAGTGCAGCAAAATCGCCATTTAGTGCTCTCTTGCAAGACGGTGGCACAGTGGTTTAGCGCTGCTGCCTCACAGCGCCAGGGACCCGTGTTCGATTCCCGGCTTGGGTCACTGTCTGTGTGCACGTTCTCCCCGTGTCTGCGTGGGTTTCCTCCGGGTGCTCCGGTTTCCTCCCACAGTCCGAAAGATGTGCTGGTTAGGGTGCATTGGCCGTGCTAAATTCTCCCTCAGTGTACCCGAACAGGCGCCAGAGTGTGGCGACTAGGAGATTTTCACAGTAACTTCATTGCAGCGTTAATGTAAGCCTCCTTGTGACACTAACAAAACATAAAATAGAAATCTGCCACCATTGGCCGGTCTGGCCTACATGTGACTCGAGATCCACAGCAATGAGATTGACTCTTAAATGCTCCCCCTCCCCGTCGCTCCCATCATGGGACTTAGTCCCAGATGGGAGAATTCCGTTCCATGAACTGACTAAATTGTTGGAAATGCCCATTCACTTCACAGTCTCTCTCACCGGGGGGGGGGGCATAGGGCAGATGGTAGCCAGAGGGGCAAGTGGGTGAGGTACCCGGGTTGCCACACACTTCTTTCGCTGGGGTCCGCTTGCTCTCAGCAATGAAACACGCCGGATGTTCAGCTCCTTCTTGGGTGCTTCTCCTCCCCATGGGGTGGTCTTGGGGCCAGGGGATTCGCAGGCGTGGGTGGGGATTTTGCAATAAGTCTCAATAATCTCTCGGTTGCCGCTGGAAAAATGATGAGGATATCTAACGTATTGTCATTTTAAAAAAACCCAAGCTGCTTTCGCAAACCTCCTTTACAGAAGGGAAAATAGAATCCTGGAAATGCAGAAAAGGCCATTTAGCCCATGGCGTCTGTACTGATT
Source organism: Mustelus asterias (assembly GCF_964213995.1). NCBI lineage: Eukaryota > Metazoa > Chordata > Chondrichthyes > Carcharhiniformes > Triakidae > Mustelus > Mustelus asterias. The sequence goes on from NC_135829.1 coordinate 8,335,281, forward strand.
CTCTGACATTGGCCGGTTATCTTACCCAGGCTCTCTCCCCCACCCTATCCCCATAACCCCGCACATTTACTATGGCTAATGGGACACTAAGGGGCAATTTAGCAGGGCCCATCCACCTAACGTGCACATCTTTGGATACTAAGGGGCAATTTATTTAGCATGGCCAATCCACCTAACCTGCACATCTTTGGACAATAAGGGGAAAATTAGCATAGCCAATCCACCTATCCTGCATATCTTTGGATACTAAGGGGCAATTTAGCATGGCCAATCCACCGAACCTGCACATCTTTGGATACTAAAGGGCAAATTAGCATAGCCAGTCCACCTATCCTGCACATCTTTGGACACTAAGGGGCAATTTAGCATGGCCAATCCACCTAACCTGCACATCTTTGGACAATAAGGGGCAAATTAGCATAACCAATCCACCTAACCTGCACATCTTTGGACACTAAGGGACAATTTATCATGGCCAATCAACCTAACTTGCACATCTTTGGACACTAAGGGACAATTTAGCATGGCCAATCCACCTATCCTGCATATCTTTGGATACTAAGGGACAATTTAGCATGGCCAATCCACCGAACCTGCACATCTTTGGATACTAAAGGGCAAATTAGCATAGCCAGTCCACCTATCCTGCACATCTTTGGACACTAAGGGGCAATTTAGCATGGCCAATCCACCTAACCTGCACATCTTTGGACAATAAGGGGCAAATTAGCATAACCAATCCACCTAACCTGCACATCTTTGGACACTAAGGGACAATTTATCATGGCCAATCAACCTAACTTGCACATCTTTGGACACTAAGGGACAATTTAGCATGGCCAATCCACCTAACCTGCACATCTTTGGACACTAAGGGACAATTTAGCATGGCCAATCCACCTAACCTGCACATCTCTGGACACTAAGGGGCAATTTAGCATGGCCAATCCACCTAACCTGCACATCTTTGGACTGCGGGAGGAAACCGGAGCACCCGGAGGAAACCTACGCTGACATGGAGAGAAACATGCCAACCCTAGTGGTCTAAATGTATCAAAAGCAGAAAATGCTGGAAAATCTCAGCAGGTCTGACAGCATCCGTGGAGAGAGAATAGAGCCAACGTTTCGAGTCTGGGTGACCTTTCATCACATCCTGTAAGGACTCGATCCCTTTCTCTTAATTCCTTCGCCTCCGCCACATCTGCTCTGATGATGCCAAAGAACTAGTCCTACTCCAGCCCCCACACAAACCTCTTTCAAGGATACATTGATGACTGTTTCGGTGCCGCTTCATGCTGTCATCTGGACCTGGAAAAATTGATCAATTTCGCTTCCAATTTCCACCTCTCTATCACCTTCACATGGCCCATCTCTGACATCTCTCTTCCCTTCCTTGACCTCTCTGTCTCCACTTCTGGTGACAGACTGTCCACCAGTGTCCATTACAAGCCCACCGACTCCCGCAGCCACCTTGACTACAGCTCTTCACACACCCAACATCGTGTACGGACTCCATCCCATTTTCTCAGTTCCTTCGCCCCTGCCGCATCTGTTCTGACGAAGGGTCATCCAGACTCGAAACGTTGGCTCTATTCTCTCCCTACGGATGCTGTCAGACCTGCTGGGATTTTCCAGCATTTTCTGTTTTTGTTTCAGATTCCAGCATCTGCAGTATTTTTGCCTTGATCTCAGTGGTCTAAATGTATGTCCAGTCCTGTACATGTTGACCACCCTTAGCTCCACTTAGGACTACAAGGGGTTGGGCAAGAAATGCGGCCTTATCAATAAAATGGATGGTGATCCGTAACTAACTCATGGTGCAAAAGCAGCAGACCACAAAACATTTGACCAAACATCAGTCAACACTTACATAGATACCCGTCTGCACACACTGCTCTGCCCCAGTGCATTCAATTGTTACTTCTGGCATGCCACAAAGAGCAGCCTTCACCTTCGATGCCATCTCTCTTGGACATGTGTTCTTCTCCATCTTACAGATACAGTGGGCACCCATGCACTTTGCCATGTCCAATCGCTCCTGCACCAAGTCTGAAATAGAACGAAAGCAACAAGATCTCAAACGCTTAGAGATAAATCTGCAGCGGAAGGTTCAAAATAAATGTAGGTCTTTAATCACGGGAACATTTATAATGATCAGTAAAATTAGAATCCCTACAGCGCCGAAGGAGGCCATTCGGCCCATCGAGCCTGCACCGACAACAATCCCACCGAGGCCCATCCCCGTAACCTGATGTATTTACCACGGCGCTAATCCACCTAATCCGCACATCTTTGGTCAATAAGGGGCAATTTAGCATGGCCAATCAACCTAACCTGCACATCTTTGTACACTAAGGAGCAATTTAGCATGGCCAATCCACCTAACCTGCACACCTTGGGACACTAAGGAGCAATTTAGCATGGCCAATCCACCTAACCTGCACATCTTGGGACACTAGGGAGCAATTTAGCATGGCCAATCCACCTAACCTACGCATCTTGAGACACTAAGGGGCAATTTAGCATGGTCAATCCATCTAACCTGCACATCTTTGGACACTAAGGGGCAATTTAGCATGGCCAATCCACCTAAGCTACACATCTTTGGACTTTGGGGAGGAAACTGGAGCACCTGAGGAAACCCACGCAGACACGGAGAGAATCTGTCAACTCCACACAGACAGTCATCCAAGGCTAGAATCTAACCTGGGTCCTGGTGCTGTGAGACAGCAGTGCTAATCACTGTGTCATCATGCCACCCTAATTCTTCCACACACTATGAATACTCCCTAGAGAGACACCAATACAGCCAATAAAAATGAATTTACTTTCCTTTAAACTACACCATAGAGTCAGAGAGTCATAGAGGTTTACAGCATGGAAACAGGCCCTTCAGCCCAACTTGTCCATGCCGCCTTTTTTTTAAACCCCTAAACTAACCCCAATTGCCCGCATTTGGCCCATATCCCTCTATACTCATCATACCCATGTAATTATCTAAATGCTTTTTAAAAGACAAAATTGTACCCGCCTCTGCTACTACCTCTGGCAGCTTGTTCCAGACACTCACCACCCTCAGTGTGAGAAAATTGCCTCTCTGGACTCTTTTGTATCTCTCCCCTCTCACCTTAAACCTATGCCCTCTAGTTTTAGACTCCCCTACCACGTAAAGTTTTCTAAGGTAAGGGAGACCGGACAGTAATAAAGATAATTGTGCACATGATACCCAAATATCAATGAGTTAGAAGTTAATTAACAGCAATCGATACCGATTCAGAAGAGGAACATAAGGAAGGGGGAGTTGGCCGTTTAACCTCTCGAGCCTGCTTTGCCATTCCATAAGATCATGACTTCATGACTGATCTGATGGTGGCCTCAACTGCAAATCCCCACCCATACTCGAATCTTTCACTCAGCAACCCCACTGCCCAACCCCCCCACTCCCCCCCCACCCACATTTGAGTAGGCGTTAGCATGAAATTGCATGAACAGAATTCCCTCTGGGATCCCGCCCACTCTGACCTGGTAGCAATTTGATGATGGGGTGGATAAAGCCTAGAGTAGGATGCAGACTCGATGGGCTGAATGGCCTCCTTCTGCACTGTAGGGGTTCTATGATTCTATAATACAGTAAGCCTGAACTTTAAAACTTTAGTTTATTTATCAGTGTCACAAGTAGGCTTACATTAACACTGCAACGAAGTTACTGTGAAAATCCCCTAGTCGCCACACTCCGGCGCCTGTTCAGATGGGAGAATTTAGCACGGCCAATGCGTCTTTTCGGACTGTGGGAGGAGACCGGAGCATCCGGAGGAAACCCACGCAGACACGGGGAGAACGTGCAGACTCCGCACAGACAGTGACCCAAGCCGGGAATCAAACCCGGGTCCCTGGCGCTGTGAGGAAAACACATGCAGACATGGTTTTCCCAATGGTTTTCCCATCCCATGGTGGATGACGGAGTGGGTCGATGGGAAATTGCAGTCGATTGACTTTTTAAACAAGTTCAGCAGCTTGCTAATCGTCTGTTTTTCCAACTGGGCGGACGGGCTTGCAATTTTACCGTCCGCTCGCTATCTATATTTGTCTGACTGGTGGGATGATGTCAGGTTGCAAAGTTCATGGCATCGTGCCATACTTTATGAAAACATGGGGGTAAAACCTGGCCTCATTTGTAGATTCAAGATCCAGTTAGTCCGCAGAATGATCGATACACGGAATGGACACACAGAGAGAATACTGGACTCATAGACCCCGGAGACATTCACCTGCCCTGATGTGGAAGGTACAAAGTCTCGTTTCTGTAAATATCCAGAGGTCAAACCAGTCGCTTAAAAAAAAATGCAAATGATGTAAAATCTCTTCAGAGGGGCTAACGTTAGTTTGGCTTCAGGGGGTAAGCAGTGAACGAACTGGTGAATTAAGCTGTAACAAAGCATTCCTGACATGTAATCCGTGAGGGGCAATAAGGGCAATAAATGCTAAGGCCTAGCCAATGATGCCCACATCTCATGAATGAATACTAAAGGCATCTTATTGCTTCACCAAAACATAACATCAGAAGACAAGCCAAAAAAACGTAAAATTTGCTCATCTGAGCCAGAAACATGTTGGAAAAAATGACACAAAAGTATCCTTACCAACAACTATAATTGGGTTGGCTCCCATAGACTTGGCAACAAGCACATTCATAAGTCCAATTGTCCCTAGATGAAAGGTTGAAAGTTAGATCATAAGCACAGGATTGCATTGTTAATGCAAATAGTTGAATCCTTATTTATTTTTTTGTTTGTGTCACAAGCAGGCTTACATTAACATTGCTATGAATCATACAAGAATCATACAATACCTACGGTGCAGAAGGAGGCCATTCGGCCCATCAAGCCTGCACCGACAACAATCCACCCAGACCCTATCCCACATATTTACCCTACTAATCCCCCTGATATCCCCCTAACACTAAGGAGCAATTTAGAATGGCCAATCAGCCTAACCTGCACACTTTTGGACTGTGGGAGGAAACCGAGGCACCGGAAGAAACCCACGCAGACACGGGGAGGGGAACGTGCAAACTCCACACAGACAGTGATCCAAGCCAGGAATTGAACCTGGGTCTCTGGCGCTGTGAGGCAGCAGTGTTAACCACTGTGCCGGTAGCAGGATAACATTGACAACTGATAATTTGACTGTGTCTAGACAAGGAGAATGCTACCATTTTTAATCATACACTAATCTGGTGTATGTTTTAGTTACTCCATTCGACCATTAAACTCAGCGTTAACATGAGCATCATCCCATCATGGGATACCGTGACTGACTGGCAATGCCACAGGAGTAGCCAGGAATCGAACCCGGGTCCCTGGCGCTGTGAGGCAGCAGTGCTAGCCACTGTGCCACTGTGCCGCCCTAAATTTCTCTATTCAATCCAACTATCCCATGAACATTTTAGCCTATTATGGTCCTTTTGCTTATCTTTGTTATGATGTGGAGATGCCGGTGTTGGACAGGGGTGGGCACAGTAAGAAGTCTCACAGCACCAGGTTAAAGTCCAACAGGTTTATTTGGAATCACGAGCTTTCGGAGCGCCGCTCCTTCATCAGGTGAGTAGAGAGATGGGTTCACAGACAGGGCACAAATAGACAGAGACACAATTGCAAGATAATGATTGGAATGCGAGTCTTAGTCCTAGGTCAGTGGGACTAGGCAAAAAATGGTTCGGCACAGACAAGAAGGGCCAAAAGGCCTGTTTCCATGCTGTAATTTTCTATGGTTCTATGGTTCTTTACAGGTAATCAAGTCTTTACAGGTACAGACAATGTCTATATATGCCGTGTTTGTGAACCCATCCCTCCACTCACCTGATGAAGGGGCAGCGCTCCGAAAGCTCGTGATTCCAAATAAACCTGTTGGACTTTAACCTGGTGTTGTGAGACATAGAACATAGAACATAGAACATTACAGCGCAGAACAGGCCCTTCGGCCCACGATGTTGCACCGACCAGTTAAAAAAAAACTAAAAAAAAACTGTGACCCTCCAACCTAAACCAATTTCTTTTCGTCCATGAACCTATCTACGGATCTCTTAAACGCCCCCAAACTAGGCGCATTTACAACTGATGCTGGCAGGGCATTCCAATCCCTCACCACCCTCTGGGTAAAGAACCTACCCCTGACATCGGTTCTATAACTACCCCCCCTCAATTTAAAGCCATGCCCCCTCGTGCTGGATTTCTCCATCAGAGGAAAAAGGCTATCACTATCCACCCTATCTAAACCTCTAATCATCTTATATGTTTCAATAAGATCCCCTCTGAGCCGCCGCCTTTCCAGCGAAAACAATCCCAAATCCCTCAGCCTCTCCTCATAGGATTTCCCCTCCATACCAGGCAACATCCTGGTAAACCTCCTCTGCACCCTCTCCAAAGCCTCCACATCCTTCCTGTAATGTGGGGACCAGAACTGCACACAGTACTCCAAGTGCGGCCGCACTAGAGTTGTGTACAGTTGCAACATAACGCTACGACTCCTAAATTCAATCCCCCTACCAATAAACGCCAAGACACCATATGCCTTCTTAACAACCTTATCTACTTGATTCCCAACTTTCAGGGATCTATGCACACATACACCTAGATCCCTCTGCTCCTCCACACTATTCAAAGTCCTCCCGTTAGCCCTATACTCAACACATCTGTTATTCCTACCAAAGTGAATTACCTCACACTTCTCCGCATTAAACTCCATCCGCCACCTCTCGGCCCAACTTTGCAACCTGTCTAAGTCTTCCTGCAAACTACGACACCCTTCCTCACTGTCTACCACACCACCGACTTTGGTGTCATCAGCAAATTTGCTAATCCACCCAACTATACCCTCATCCAGATCATTAATAAATATTACAAACAGCAGTGGCCCCAAAACAGATCCCTGAGGTACACCACTTGTAACCGCACTCCATGATGAATATTTACTATCAACCACCACCCTCTGTTTCCTATCCGCTAGCCAATTCCTGATCCAATTTCCTAGATCACCCCCAATCCCATACATCTGCATTTTCTGTAGAAGCCTACCATGGTGAACCTTATCAAACGCCTTACTAAAATCCATATATACCACGTCCACTGCCTTGCCCCCATCCACCTCCTTGGTCACTTTCTCAAAAAACTCAATAAGGTTAGTAAGGCACGACCTACCTGCCACAAAACCATGCTGACTATCACCTATCAATTCATTACTCTCCAAATAACTATAAATCCTATCCCTTATAATTTTTTCCAACATCTTGCCGACAACAGAAGTGAGACTCACCGGTCTATAATTCCCGGGGAAGTCTCTGTTCCCCTTCTTAAACAATGGGACAACATTCGCTAACCTCCAATCTTCTGGTACTATACCAGAGGCCAACGACGACCTGAAGATCAGAGCCAGAGGCTCTGCAATCACTTCTCTTGCCTCCCAGAGAATCCTTGGATAAATCCCATCCGGACCAGGGGATTTATCTATTTTCAGACCCTCCAGAATATCCTGCACATCCTCCTTATCAACTGTAATACTGTCTATTCTACTCCCCTGCAACCCAGTGTCCTCCTCAGCTATATTCATGTCCCCTTGCGTGAACACCGAAGAGAAATATTGGTTCAATGCTTCACCAATCTCCTCCGGTTCCACACATAACTTCCCTCTGCCATCTATAACTGGCCCTAAACTTGCCCTAACCAACCTTCTGTTCTTGACATACCTATAGAACGCCTTAGGATTCTCTTTAACCCTATCCGCCAAAGTCTTCTCATGTCCCCTTTTAGCCCTTCTAAGCTCGCTCTTCAACTCCCTCTTAGCCAATCTAAAGCTTTCTAGTGCACTACCCGAGTGCTCACGTCTCATCCGAACATAAGCCTCCTTTTTCTTTTTAACCAACAAATAAACTTTTTTGGTGCACCACGGTTCCCTAGCCCTACCAATTCCTCCTTGCCTGACAGGGACATACCTATCACAGACTCGCAGTAGCTGCTCCTTGAAAAAACTCCACATGTCGGACGTTCCCAGTCCCTGTAATCTCCTAGTCCAACCTATGTTTCCTAATTCTCTCCTAATAGCCTCATAATTACCCTTCCCCCAGCTAAAACCACTGGCCCGAGGTTCATGCCTATCCCTTTCCATCACTAAGGTGAACGTAACCGAATTGTGGTCACTATCACCAAAATGCACACCAACTTCCAAGTCTAGCACCTGGTCTGGCTCATTTCCCAGCACCAGATCCAATATAGCCTCACCTCTAGTTGGCCTGTCTACATACTGAGTCAAAAAACCTTCCTGCACGCTTTGAACAAAAACTGACCCCTCTAACGAGCTAGAGCTATAACAATTCCAGTCAATATTAGTCAAGTTAAAATCCCCCATAACAATTGCCCCATTACTTTCACTCCTAAGCAGGATTGACTCCGCAATCCTTTCCTCAACCTCTCTAGAACTTTTAGGAGGTCTATAAAAGACTCCCAACAGGGTGACCTCTCCTCTCCTATTTCTTCTCATCTTTGTTAAGAGTCCATCCTCTGGTCTCTCTGAAATTTATGGACTAAATTTGTCTCAATTTGGATCTCAGTATGCCTTCAAAAGTCTTAATACCCAAGTTAATGGACTCTTGGAAGAGCATAAAATCAGGAAAAGCCCATCCATGACAGGCAGTGACCCGAGCCGGGAATCGAACCCGGGTCCCTGGCGCTGTGAGGCAGCAGTGCTAACCACTGTGCCACCCATAGGTCACCAAGAAGCAGAGTTTGTAGAATCAACTCTATTATCCACCAGTTTTATCCACATGTGAGGTAATGCATTTTGGAAGGTCTAATGCAGATAGGAAATCTATAGTAAATGGCAGAACCCTTATTGATAGGCAAAGGGATCTGGGTGTACAGGTACACAGGTCACTGAAAGTGGCAATGCAGGTGGAGGAGGTAGTCAAGAAGGCATACGGCATGCTTGCCCTCATCGACTGGGGTATTAAAAATTGGCAAGTCGTGTTGCAGCTTTATAGAACCTTAGTTAGGCCGCACTTGGAATATAGTGTTCAATTCTGGTCACCACACTACCAGAAGGATGTGGAGGCTTTGGAGAGGGTACAGAAAAGATTTACCAGGATGTTGCCTGGTATGGAGGGCATTAGCTATGAGGAGAGATTGGAGAAACTTGGTTCGTTCTCACTGGAGCGACGGAGGTTGAGGGGACGACCCGATAGAAGTCTACAAGATTATGAGAGGCATGGGCAGAGTGGATAGTCAGAAGCTTTTTCCCAGGGTGGAAGAGTCAATTACTGGGGGGCACAGGTTTAAGGTGCAAGGGGCAAGGTTTAAAAAGAGATGTACGAGGCAGATTTTTTACACAGAGAGCGGTGGGTGCCTGGAACTCATTGCCGGGGGAGCTAGTGGAAGCGGATACAGTAGTGATTTTTAAGGGGCATCTTGACAAGTACATGACTGAGATGGGAATAGAGGGATATGGTCCCTGGAAGGGTAGGGGGTTTTAGTTAAGTCGGGCAGCATGGTTGGTGCAGGCTTGGAGGGCCGAAGGGCCTGTTCCTGTGCTGTAATTTTCTTTGTTCTTTGTTCTTTGTATTATGAGCATCCACATTGAACTAAATCTGGAGGCAATCCTCAACGAGCGATGTGGAGAGTGTAATCAACGGCCAACGCCAACATTACTCAGCAAGTACGGGAACAAAGCCAATGAAAAACATAACAGTGATTCATTCCCGCCAATCATCACCATTGCTAGGTCTCCAACCAGAGCTATCGGGCGGGATGCCCCCACCAAGACCAGAAATTCCCATCCAAACTCAACGGACCTTTATATGGTCGGCCAACGTTTTGGTCTCGCCCGCTACAATTCCCGCTGTGGGGCAGGCCAGGAAATCTTCGGCCCAGTTCATTGCTCTCATAGAGTCATAGAGGTTTACAGCATGGAAACAGGCCCTTCGGCCCAATTTGTCCATGCCGCCCCTCTTTTAACCCCTAAACTAGTCCCAATCGAGGAGGCTTAGAGGTGGATCTTCTAGAGGTCTATAAAATAATGAGGGGCACAGATCAGCTAGATAGTCAACATCTTTTCCCAAAGGTAGGGGAGTCTAAAACTAGGGGGCATAGGTTTAAGATGAGAGGAGAGAGATGCAAAAGGGTCCAGAGGGGCAATTTTTTCACACAGTGTGTGGTGAGTGTCTGGAACAAGCTGCCAGAGGCAGTAGTAGAGGCGGGTACAATTTTGTCTTTTAAAAGGCATTTAGACAGTTACATGGGTAAGATGGGTATAGAGGGATATGGGCCAAATGCGGGCAATTGGGACTAGCTTGGTGGTAAAAGAAAGTTGAACAGTTTAGGCCTATACTCTCTGGAATTTAGAAGAATGAGTGGAGATCAAATTGAGGTATACAAGATGATAAAAGGCATGGATAAAGTAGACATGGAGCGGATGCTTCCTCTTGTGGGGCATTCTAGGACGAGAGGTCACAGTCTTAGGATAAGGGGTAGCAAATTTAAAACAGAGTAGAGGAGAAACTACTTCTCCCAAAGGGTTGTGAATCTGTGGAATTCGCTGCCCCAAAGTGCGGTGGATGCTGGGACAGTGAGTAAATTTAAGGAGGAGTTAGATTTTTAATTGGTAATGGGTTGAAGGGTTATGGGGAGAAGGCAGGAAACTGGGGATGAGGAGCATATCAGCCATGATCGAATGGCGGAGCTGACTCGATGGGCCGAATGGCCTAATTCTGCTCCTATATCTTATGAACTTATGAAAAACTGGGCGGCATGAACAAGTTGGGCTGAAAGGCCTGTTTCCATGCTGTAAACTTTTATGAGTTTCTGTCGAGTTTCTGAAACTGGTTCACCCATGTTGGGTTAATGGTTCCTTCCAACTCTTTTTTTTTCCAACTGACTCAAGGGATCCCCACAACGCAATCTTGTTCCTTCTTGATCTCAGCTTAAAAGAACATAACCTATTTCTCATGAACCCATGTAGTCGTTGCTTAAATCAGGGGCAAATAACTGCCTTGCCTACCTGCCCCAAGGATGAGGACTTTCTGGCCCATGCGAACTTCACCTCTGCGACAGGCATGTATCCCAACAGAAAGAGGCTCGATCAGTGCACCTTCCTCGTAATCCACGCACTCAGGAAGCCTGGAAAATGGCACAACTGTTAACGTTTTTGTTACGCGAGAAGATTTTCACGTCGTTACTGGTGTTTCACCTGAAATGATTAGACGGTGACCCACTGAAACCAAATGGCTACAATATTAAAGGGATCGCAAGGGGAAATCTGTTTGCTAATTTCATCCCTGGCTACCTCCACGTTCAACGCGAGACCCTGCCCGTGTCCACCGTTTACAGAGCATTGGTCAATTAATGAAGCAATATTGTCCTAACGGACAGTGACAGGAGAGAAACCAGAAGCTTTTCTACAATGTTAACAATCCCCTAAACCATTTCCTTTAGAGTAGAATCATAGAACCACTACAGTGTAGAAGGAGGCCATTCGGCCCATCGAGTCTGCACCGGTCCTCTGGCAGATTATCTTAGTAAGAAGTCTCACAACACCAGGTTAAAGTCCAACAGGTTTATTTGGTAGCAAATACCATAAGCTTTCGGAGCACAGCTCCTTCGTCAGATGGAGTGGATATCTGTTCTCAAACAGTGCAAACAGACACAGAAAACAAATTACAGAATACTGATTAGAATGCAAATCTCTACAGCCAGCCAGGTCTTAAATGTACAGACAATGTGGGTGGAGGGAGCATGCAACACAGGTTAAAGAGATGTGTATTGTCTCCAGACAGAACAGCAAGTGAAATTCTGCAAGTCCAGGAGGCAAGCTGTGGGGGTTACTGATAATGTGACATAAATCCAACATCCCGGTTTAGGCCGTCCTCATGTGTGCGGAACTTGGCTATTAGTTTCTGCTCAGCGACTCTGCGCTGTCGTGTGTCGTGAAGGCCGCCTTGGAGAACGCTTACCTGAAGGTCCAAGGCTGAATGCCCGTGACTGCTGAAGTGCTCCCCCACAGGAAGAGAACAGTCTTGCCTGGTGATTGTCGAGCGGTGTTCATTCATCCGTTGTCGTAGCGTCTGCATGGTTTCCCCAATGTACCATGCCTCGGGACATCCTTTCTTGCAGCGTATCAGGTAGACAACGTTGGCCAAGTTGCAAGAGTAGGTACCGTGTACCTGGTAGATGGTGTTCTCACGTGAGATGATGGCATCCGTGTCGATGATCCGGCACGTCTTGCAGAGGTTGCTGTGGCAGGGTTGTGTGGTGTCGTGGTCACTGTTCTCCTGAAGGCTGGGTAGTTTGCTGCGGACAATGGTCTGTTTGAGGTTGCGTGGTTGTTTGAAGGCAAGAAGTGGGGGTGTGGGGATGGCCTTGGCGAGATGTTCGTCTTCATCAATGACATGTTGAAGGCTCCGGAGGAGATGCCATAGCTTCTCCGCTCCGGGGAAGTACTGGACGACGAAGGGTACTCTGTCCACCGTGTCCCGTGTTTGTCTTCTGAGGAGGTCGGTGCGGTTTTTCGCTGTGGCGCGTCGGAACTGTTGATCGATGAGTCGAGCGCCATATCCTGTTCTTATGAGGGCATCTTTCAGCGTCTGGAGGTGTCTGTTGCGATCCTCCTCATCCGAGCAGATCCTGTGTTTTCGGAGGGCTTGTCCCTAGGGGATGGCTTCTTTAACGTGTTTAGGGTGGAAGCTGGAGAAGTGGAGCATCGTGAGGTTATCCGTGGGCTTGCGGTACAGTGAGGTGCTGAGGTGTCCGTCCTTAATGGAGATGCGTGTGTCCAAGAATGCAACCGATTCTGGAGAGTAGTCCATGGTGAGTCTGATGGTGGGATGGAACTTGTTGATGTCATCATATAGTTGTTTCAGTGATTGCTCACCATGACTCCAAAGGGAGAAAATGTCATCGATGTATCTAGTGTATAGCATCGGTTGAAGATCCTGTGCGGTGAAGAAGTCTTGTTCGAACCTGTGCATGAAGATGTTGGCATATTGAGGTGCGAATTTTGTCCCCATGGCTGTTCCGTGTGTCTGGATGAAGAACTGGTTGTTGAAGGTGAAGATATTGTGGTCCAGGATGAAGCGGATGAGTTGTAAAATTGCATCTGGAAACTGGCAGTTGTTGGCGTTGAGCACTGAGGCCGTTGCAGCAATGCCATCATCGTGGGGGATGCTGGTGTAGAGTGCCGAGACATCCATTGTGACGAGGAGTGCTCCTGGTTCAACTGCTCCATGTGTGTTGAGTTTCTGTGGAAAGTCCGTAGTGTCGCGACGAAAGCTGGGGGTTCTTTGTACAATGGGTTTCAAGATGCCCTCGACATAGCCGGAGAGGTTCTCGCACAGGGTTCCGTTTCCTGAAACGATGGGACGGCCGGGTGTGTTTGCCTTGTGTATTTTTGGGAGGCAGTAGAGATCTCCAACGCGTGGAGTACGTGGGATGAGAGCACGGAGGGTGCTCTGAAGGTCCGGATCAAAGGTTTTGATCAGAGTGTTGAGTTGACGGGTGTGTTCTTTGGTCGGATCTGTGGGTAACTGTCTGTAGTGTTCCTCGTTGTTCAGTTGTCGGTACACTTCTTTGCAGTAATCCGTTCTGTTCAGTATGACGATGGCCCCTCCTTTGTCTGCTGGTTTGATGACAATGTTGCGGTTGGTCTTGAGAGCGTGGATGGCGTTGCGTTGTGCTTGGGTGATGTTCGGGGCTGTCTTGTGAGTGCGGCTGATGAATTTGGTGTTGACGCACCTCCTGACGGCTTGGGCATACATGTCAAGTCGAGGGCAGCGGCCTTCCGGAGGAGTCCAATTCGACTCTTTCCTCTTCGGTTGCACTGCGGGTCTCTCTGTCTGCTGTTCCGGTTCATTAGCTGTCTCACTGTGTTCGCTGTTGGCCTCTTGGGGTTTGTAGAAGAACTCCCGCAGCCTCATTCGCCTGATGAATTCCTCTGTGTCCGCTGCGAGACTGATGGGGTCTATTTTGGTGGTGGGGCAAAAGTTGAGCCCTCGGCTGAGAACTTCGATTTCATCTGGCTGAAGTGTGTAGTCCGATAGGTTGACAATGGACTTCCCTGCAGTGGTACTGTTTTCTACTGTGGTACCGGGGGAGGCTTGGTTGCTGCTGGTGGTGATGCCGAGTTTCTCAAGTTTCCTGTTCTTGGTGTGCATGTAGATGGTGTAGTTCCTTTGTCTCGTCTGCTTGGCAGAGTTTCGCAGCTGCGTCCTGAGCGCAAGTTGAGAATATGGATTCGATCTTGGTTTCCAGGCTGCGGCGTTTGCTGTAGAGTTGGTGTACGAGGTGTTTGAGGAGGGTGAGAGAGGTGCGACGGCAAAGTCTCTCAGCGTAGTCTGTGTTAAAGGTTGACCTGAGTGGGTTCGTGATCCGTAGTCCTTTCGGTATCTCCATCTGACGAAGGAGCTGTGCTCCGAAAGCTTATGGTATTTGCTACCAAATAAACCTGTTGGACTTTAACCTGGTGTTGTGAGACTTCTTACTGTGTTTACCCCAGTCCAACGCCGGCATCTCCACATCATGGCTACCATCGACGCCGCAAACTGCGGGCTCCAAGTGGAGAGGATCTCCAAGAAGATCGCGCATATCGACACAGACATCAAGTTTCTACAAACATGCAAGAAAGCAGACAAGATCCCGAAAGGACTAGACAGTGACCCAAGCCGGGAATCGAACCCGGGTCCCTGGCGCTGTGAGGCAGCGGTGCTAACCACTGTGCCACCTGTAAGCTGGTTAAGAAAGCATACGGGATACTTGCCTTCATTAACCGAGACACAGAAGACAAGAGCAGGAAGGTTATGACGGAGCTGTATAAAACGCTTGTTAGGCCACAGCTAGAGTACTGTGTACAGTTCTGGTCGCTACACTATAGGAAGGATGTGACTGCACTAGAAAGGGTGCAGAGGAGATTCACCAGAATGTTGCCTGGGCTGGAGGGTTTCAGTTATGAAGAGAGGCTGGTTAGGTTTGGGTTGTTTTCCTTCGAGCAGAGAAGGCTGGGTGGGGGGGGATCTGTTCGGGGTGTACAAAATTATGAGGGACATAGATAGGGTACACAGAATGGAACTCTTCCCCTTAGTAGAGGCGTCAATAACCAGGGGGCATAGATTTAAGATAAGGGGTAGGAGATTTAGGGAGGATTTGAGGAAAAACGTTTTCACCTAGGTGGAATCTGGAACTCACTGCATGAAAGGGTGGTGGAGGTGGGAACCTTCACAACATTTAAGGAGCATTTAGATGAGCACTTGAAATGCCATAGCATACAAGGCTAATGGACCAAGAGCTGGAAAATGGGATAGATGCTTGATGGCTGGTGCTGACACGATGGGCCAAAGGGCCTCCTTCTGTGCTGTAAAACTCTATAACTATATGTACGAGTACTCACTTGTAGCAGTAGTTGGCATTGTGGACATAGTACCGACAAAGATTCCCATCGTCCGGGGGAGTAGCACAGAAGAAAATCGTCGGGGAAAGATTGTAGCGTCCAATTTTGGTAAACTCACAATTTTCTTTTGGGACACCTGGCTCGATAGACACTCTGTCACCTACAGCAGAAGAAGCACTTTAGATACTGAGCCACGGGGGAAGTTCAGGATAGTGGGTTTGATCGCACAACTCCTTCAAAAAGAGAACCAGCACAATGGGCCGAACGGCCTTCTCTTGTATCATTCTACAATTTTATGACTCAAGCTTAAACCATATAACCCCTACAGTGCAGCAGGAGACCATTTCGCCCGTCGAATCTGCACCAACCCTCCGAAAGGACTTCTTACCCAGGCCCACCGCCACCCACACCACCCCCCCCCCCCCCCCCCCCACTTCCCCTCCCACCAATCGCCATAACCCCACCCATTTACCATGGCTAATCGACCTAACCTGCACATTTTTGGACACTAAGGGACAATTTACCATGGCTGATCCCATTAAACTACACCTCTTAGGACGCAAAGGGACAACTTAGCATGGCCAATGCACTTAACCTGCATATTTTTGGACACTAAGGGACAATTTACCATAGCTAATACATCTAAACCTGCACAACTTTGGATACTAAGGGACATTTTACCATGGCTAAACCCCTACATCTCTTAGGGCACTAACTGGCAATCTAACATGGCCAATCCACCTAACTTGCACATTTCTGGACACTAAGGAACAATTTAGCACGGCTAATCCACCTAACCTACACATCTTGGGACACAAAGGGGCAATTTAGCACGGCCAATCTACCCAACCTGCACATCTTTGGACACTAAGGGGCAATTTAGCACGGCCAATCCACCTAACCTGCACATCTTTGGAATGTGGGAGGAAACCGGAGCACCCGGAGGACACCCACGCAGACACAGGGAGAATATGCAGACTCCGCACAGACGGTGACCCAAGCCGGGTATTGAACCCGGATCCCTGGTGCTATGAGGCAGCAGTGCTAACCACTGTGCCACTGTGCCGCCCTTGTTGATCCTTGCAGAGGACACTTCCTGGCACTCACACGTCCTCTGCAGGTCTGAATATCTCACTGTCTCTCTCGGGAGCTTGCTGCGGGCAAATTGGATGCCACATTTCCTGCATTACGACGGATAATGTGCTTCAAAAACACCTCACAGGCCGTGAAGTGTTTTGGTGCTTTCTGGAGTTGTGGGAAAATTGTTACGATTTCTCTGTATGTTTTTTTGAAGAGGCTTTTTTTTGGTTTTTGGAACTGACCTACTTTCAGATGCTGCACTCCAGCCCCCAGTTTATGCACAGTCGCTGAAGCTTCGTGCCCCAAAACCATTGGCTTCTTGACAATAAAATCGCCTATTTTTCCATGTTGCCAGTAATGCACATCAGAACCGCAGATCCCAACCGAATGCATCTTCAGCAGGACCTCTGAAAGCACAAGCACAGCAAGGTAATTAAACCACGCATCTCAAACCGAGTAGCAACCCTCTGCGAGAAGAAAATCCACAGCTTGAACGCAAGTCCTAATAAATTTAACAAATAAATTATACTTAACCTCGCACTTTATAGAATAGATTCGCCAAAGTGCAGAAGGTGGCCATTTGGCCCATCGAGTCCACACCGACAACAATCCCACCCAGAGCTTATCCCCGTAACCCCCAGTTGGCACAGTGGTTAGCACTGCTGCCTCACAGCTCCATTGACCTGGGTTCAATTCCCGGCTTGAGTTACTGTCTGTGTGGAGTTTGCACGTTCTCCCTGTGTCTGCGTGGGTTTCCTCCGGGTGCTCCGGTTTCCTCCCACAGTCTGAAAGACGTGCTAGGAGGGTGCATTGGCAATGCTAAATTCTCCCTCACAGTGTACCCGAACAGGTGCTGGAGTGTGGCGACTAGAGGATTTTCACAGTGACTTCATTGCAGTGTTAATGTCAGCCTACTTGTGACATTGATAAATAAACTTTAAACATATTTATCCTGCTAGTCCCCCTGACACTAAGGGGCAATTTAGCATGGCCAATCCACCTAACCTGCACATCTTTGGACTGTGGGAGGAAACCGGAGCACCCGGAGGAAACCCACGCGGACACGAGGAGAATGTGCAAACTCCGCATAGATAAACAGTCACTCAAGGCTGGAATCGAAGAGAGTCCCTGGTGCTGTGAGACAGCAGTGCTAACCACTGTGCCGCCTCAAATCTTGAATAACAGCAGCCTATTAAATATAAATTCGATGTTTCAGTAACCTGAGAACCAATCCTATTGCCATCAGGGCTATAAGTGACAGTTCTCAGCTCCAGAGGGGCCAGCAACTGCTTTCTGCGACAGCTAAAAGCTTTTAGCTCAAAGCCTCATCTGAATAGAAAAGGTATCGAAAGAAGACAGAGGTTCCAGACAGAAGAAAGAAGGCAGAGATTCCAGACAGAAGAAAGAAGGCAGAGATTCCAGACAGAAGAAAGAAGATAGAGATTCCAGACAGAAGAAAGAAAGCAGAGATTCCAGACGGAAGAAAGAAAATTCAGGAAGATGACAAACCCGGTTGAAATTTTGAGAGTGACTAAAAAATTCTATTTTTTTGTTAATAATTGGAAATTGTATTTATCTAAACAGCATTCCATTAGAATAGTGTTTTATTCGGCTGTTAATAATTGAGTTAACCAGTTCACTGTTAGTTAGACAAATAGTCAGTTGTTGATTTTAAAGAGAGATTTGAAAGGTAGTTATTTTGATTTCGCCACTAGAAGTTGCTGAAGAGCAGATCGTACTTCTTCTCACACACTCTTTAACAGATTATGAGGCGAGGGACTCCTCTTTGAGCGGTTAAGTGTTAGTTCTCAGAGAGAGAATCAACCTTCCCTTTATAACACTAGCAGTGTGTGACAAAAGAGAAAAAGCATAATTCGAAAGGACCGAGTAAGGCTTCATTCAGGAAATCATTTGGAGTGGATACTTACCGCCAGCGCCTGGTTCTGGAATTGGTCGATTCTCCTGTTGGGAGAAGAAATGTATGATGTGATGGAAATAAACATTGAGATTTTACCACCCAAGAACATTTGGCATGTTTGCCACCCACAGGGTCCTGAACGTGGTCATCGGGTGACCTCCTCCCACAGTCCCTTCAGTCCGCAACCCGATCACAACGGCTGATAAAAGGCATGGATAAAGTAGACGTGGAGCGGATGCTTCCTCTTGTGGGGAATTCTAGGACGAGAGGTCACAGTCTTAGGATAAGGGGCAGCAAATTTAAAACAGGGTTGAGGAGAAACTACTTCTCCCAAAGGGTTGTGAATCTGTGGAATTCGCTGCCCCAAAGTGCGGTGGATGCTGGGACAGTGAGTAAATTTAAGGAGGAGTTAGACAGATTTTTAATTGGTAATGGGTTGAAGGGTTATGGGGAGAAGGCAGGAAAATGGGGATGAGGAGCATATCAGCCATGATCGAATGGCGGAGCGGACTCAATGGGCCGAATGGCCTAATTCTGCTCCTATATCTTATGAACTTATGAATCTGCATACAAGTTTCTGTCGCTTTCTGTATTCTTGGAGTGGTGATCTTATTCAAACATATGAGATTATGATGGGATTTGACAGAGTAGATGGTGAGATGCTTTCGCTGGTGGGAGAGTTATCATGTGCCAAGATAGAATCATAGTGCAGAAGAGGCCCTTCGGTCCATCAAGCCTGCACCAATACATTAGAAACACCCAAACTCCCACCTAATCCCAGCTACCAGTTGGCCCATAGTCTTGAACAAGGGGACATAGCTACTTGATAAAGGGCTGAAACTTAGATGCGTAGAAGTTTCTTCTCGCAGAGGGTGGCGAATCTCTGGAATTCTTTGCCCCAAAGGGTAGTGGAGGCTGGATCATTAGAAGAATTTAAAGTGGAGGTGGATAAATATTTGATAGATTGAGGAATAGAGGGCTATGGGTAAAGGGACAGAACAGGAGCTGAGGCCGGCATAGATCAGCCATGGTGGTATTGAATGGAAGAGCAGACTTGATGGGTCTGGTAGCCCACTCCTGCTTTTGTTTCCTGCGTTCTATAACATGCAGTTAAATAAAGCGACCCACCATAAAAAAAGTCATAGTTGAAATCATTGCAAGTCTTGGTAAGTGTAATAAAATGATATTCCAGTCAGATACTATCCTTAGATTCAACCTTGCCTAAAATATCTCCCGAGTCTGTCAATAAACAAACTTTACCTCAGATTAAATTATGTTCCTCTCACAGTGTACATATTCTTCCACATAAAACATCCACATAGCCCTCCTCTCTGAGTCAATGGCATCCTTTAATATCCAACAATTTTGAACTCACAGTTCAGAAGTCCATTTGCAGGGTGATAATGTGTCACAGTCTGAGTACAGGGTATACAAGGTTACAGTCTGAGTACAGAGTATACAAGGTTACAGTCTGAGTACAGAGTATACAAGGTTACAGTCTGAGTACAGGGTATACAAGATCACAGTCTGAGTACAGAGTATACAAGATCACAGTCTGAGTAACGAGTATGCATTGTCAGAGTCTGAGTAAAGAGTATACAAGATCGCAATCTGAGTAAGGGCTTGCAAGCTCACAGTCTATGTACAGATGACACAAGATCATCATCTGAGTATAGGGTATACAATTTCACAGTATATGTACAGGGTATACAAGGTTACAGTCTGAGTAAAGAGTATACAAGATCGCAGTCTATTTTCAAGGAATACAAGGTCACAGTATATGTACAGTGTATATAAGGCCGCAGTCTGTGTACAGAGTATACAAGGTCACAGTCTGTGCTCAGAGTATAAAGATCGTAGTCTATGTACAGGGTACACAAGATCATAGTCTATGAACAGGAAATACAGATACATATTTGAATATAGGGTACACAAGATCATCACCTGAGTACAGGGTATACAAGGTCACACAGTCTAAGTATAGAGTACATAAGGTCTGCGTCTGAGTACAGGATATACAAGGTCACCGTGTGAGCACAGGGTACACAAAATCACAGTCTATGTACAAGGGTATACAAGATCAGAGTCTGAATATAGGGTATACAAGATTACAGTATATGTATAGGATATACAAGGTCACAGTCTGAGTACAGAGTATACAAGATCACAGTCTGTTGTACAGGGTATACAAGTACAGATTGTACAGTTTATACTTTATATGGTACAGCACTCAATGAGACTATTCTGCTCTTCAAGTCTGTGCTAGCTCTTTCAAGGGATAATCCAAGTAATCTCACTTCCTGGATCTCTTCCCAAATCCCCACATAGCTTCTCTCCTAGTTATTGCAGGAAGATGGTGGTATGGTGCTAATGTGACTAGCCTAGTAACTCCGAGTCCCAGGCTAATGCTTTGGGACCCAATTAATAAATCTGGAATTTAAAACTAGTTAGTTGTCATAAAAGTAATGTTGTTTTCCTTACCCGGTCTGGCCTACATGTAACTCCAGACTAACATCAACGTTACTCAGTCTAAACTGCCCTCTGAAATCGACTAGCAAGACCCTTATTTTAAGAGAAATTAGGGATGGGCAATAAACACCCCAGGAAAGAACATGTATTTGTTAAAAATCCTAATCTTCATCCGGTTCTCTTTACACCAATGGATCAGGCACTCCAGATCTTAATAATTGGTGATGTAAGCACCATTTTCCTCATGTCAGAGCACTTTACAGCTCAAAAAGAGGCCCTTCAGCCCATCATGTCTGGACATCAAGCACCTATCTAATCTAATCCCATTTTCCAGCACTTGGTCCATTAGCCTTGTATGCCATTGCATTTCAAGTGCTCCTCTAAATGCTTCTTCAATGTTGTGAGGGTTCCCGCCTCTACCACCCTTTCAGGCAGTGAGTTCCAGATTCCCACCACCCTCCGGGTGAAAACGCTTCTCCTCAAATCCCCTCTAAATCTCCTGCCCCTGGCCTTAAGTCTGGTGTACAGAGTATACAAGGTCATAGTCTGAGTACAGAGTATACAAAATCACAGTCTGCATACAGGGTATACAAAGTCACAGTCTGTGTACAGAGTATACAAGGTCATAGTCTGTTCCCCATATTCCTTCATAGAATCATAGAATCATACCTCTCTACTAAGGAAAAATGTCCCTTCCTATCGATGGATAAAAGCAAATTACTGCAGATGCTGGAATCTGAAACAAAAGCAGAAAATGCTGGAAAATCTCAGCAGGTCTGACAGCATCTGTGGAGAGAGAATAGAACCAACGTTTCCAGTCTGGATAACTCTTCATCAGATCTTCAGCTCTGATGAAGGGTCATCAGACTTGAAACGTTGGCTCTATTCTCTCCCCACAGATGCTGTCAGACCTGCTGAGATTTTCCAGCATTTCCTGTGTTTGTTCCTTTACTATCTACGCCCCTGGCCATTGACCCCTTTACCTGATCGACGTGTATAAAATATGAAAAGGGACTGATAAAGTAAACATAGACTAAATGTTTTCCCTTGTGGGACAATCTCCAACAAGAGGTCCCAGGTATCGGTTGAGAGGCGGTAGATTTAAAACTGAGATGAGGAGGAACTACTTCTCGCAGAGGGTGGTGAATCTGTGGAACTCGCTGCCCCATAGCGCGGTGGAGTCTGAATCGTTGAATGGTTTCAAGAGGGAGATAGACGGAAAGAGGGATATGGGGAACAGGTGGGGAGGTGGATTTGAGACCAGGGAGAGATCAGCCATGATCTGAATGAATGGCGGAGCAGGCTCAAAAGACTGAATTTGCCGACTTCTGCTCCTAATTCCTATGTTCCTACCAAGGGAAAAAGTTCTTTCCTATCTACCCTAAGTAAGCCCCCTGATTTGATTTGATTTATTATTGTCACATGTATTAGTATACAGTGAAAAGTATTGTTTCTTGCACGCTTTGTTTGTCTCATGCACAAGAAACAATACTTTTCATTGTACATTAACACGTGACAATAATAAATTTTTTAAAAGTTCTTTTCTATCTACCCTAAGTATGCCCCTGATTTGATTTATTATTGTCACATGTATTAATCTACAGTGAAAAGTATTGTTTCTTGCGCATTTTGTCTGTATAGCGTGCGAGAAACAATACTTTTCACTGTATACTAATACATGTCACAACAATAAACCAAATCAAATAAAAAAAATTATTTCCATCTGTCACATTTACAGCTTCTCTGCCGTTTGGCCATTCACGCCCGTTATTCTCTCTGTGGACATCTATCAGCAGTCTTTTCCTCTAGTTTATGTGGCAATGACGCATCTTTCATTCCCGCCCCCTGCAGTATAAATATCTCTCACTTTCTCTGCCTTTTAGCTTTGACAAAGGGTCATCTGGACTTGAAACGTCAGCTCTTTTCTCTCCTTACAGATGCTGCCAGACCTGCTGAGATTTTCCAGCATTTTCTCTTCTGGTTTGGGAAAAAAAAAATTTCTATCTACCCTATGTCCCCGTGATTACTGTTACCCCTCTACTTAGGGAAAAAGTTATTTTCTACCTATCCTATTCAAGCTCCCCTAGTTATTGATCCCTCTACCAAGGGAAAAAGTCCTTTCTTATCTACCCTATCTATGACCCCTGGTCACTGACCCCTGTAACCAAGGGAAAAAGTCCTTTCTTATCTACCCTATCTATGACCCCTGGTCACTGACCCCTGTAACCAAGGGAAAAAGTCCTTTCTTATCTACCCTATCTATGACCCCTGGTTACTGACCCCTGTAACCAAGGGAGAAAGTCCTTTCTTATCTACCCTATGTCTCCCTAGTTACTGATCCCTCTGCCAAGGGAAAAAGGTCCTTTCTTCTCTACCCCAGCTATGTACCCCTAGTTATTGACCCCTCTACCAAGGGAAAAAAGTCCTTTCTTCTCTACCCTATGTCTCCCTAGTTACTGATCCCTCTGCCAAGGGAAAAAAGTCCTTTCTTCTCTACCCTATCTATGTCCCCCTAGTTATTGACCCCTCTACCAAGGGAAAAAAAAATCTTTTCCTATCTGTGCCTCTCTACCTCTGGTTCTTTCGCCAGTGATGTTAAACCTGTGCGCTCTGGGAATTAACATTTCAGCCCACCCACACCTTTCCCTTCCATTTCTCTTTTAAACACCTCCATCAAATTTCAGCAACTTTCAGTTGCTGCATTGTGACTCTAATCCCTGGGGTGGGGTGGATCCCAGTTTCTCCATTATGATTCTAATCCCTGGGGAGTTCGGGTGGAAGATGTGCGAGAGTACAGGGTGGACAAAGACCGTCAGGGAAACGGGTTACCAGTTTGATATCTCCAGGTCCATGGACCACCAGGGCTAAGTTTTCCGACATCTTCTTATCCCTGTGACTAGTGGCTTCTGAACAGTCGGGGGCTTGGGTTGTCGGGTTCTTTTCCTATTGGGATGAAGTTATCATTGGTCAGCGTTGGACTCCTTTGCTGCTGTTATTTCCACTTCTTTCTGCCGCCCGAGTTGACTGCACACACACGCTCTGCACAGGTCCCTGGCTATAACCTGGCCAGCCCAGCGCAGGGCTGTTTACCACAGGCTGCGTCACAAAAACTATCAGGGTTACCTTTCAAGCGTACCTGTGACATCCGCCCTCCCGTCATTATTTTACAAAGGCTGAAGTTCAGACAGTCAGAGGCCAAAATGTGCACCGTCTAGACATATAAAGGGGTCAACTTTAAACCAGAGAATTCCCCCCACAACACAGCCACAAGTTTCCTATAGAGACATCTATATCTATATAGGGCCGAGTAAGAAGTCCTCACAGCACCAGGTTAAATTCCAACAGGTTTATTTGGAATCACCAGCTTTCGGGGTATTGTTGCTTTATAAGGTGCCTCTGAAGGAGCAGCGCTCCGAAAGCTTGTGACTCCAAATAAACCTGTTGGACTTTAACTTGGTGTTAGAAACATAGAAACATAGAAAACTACAGCACAAAACAGGCCCTTCGGCCCCACAAGTTGTGCCGAACATATCCCTACCTTTTAGGCCTACCTATAACCCTCCATCCTATTAAGCTCCATGTACTCATCCAGGAGTCTCTTAAAAGACCCTATTGAGTTTGCCTCCACCAACACTGACGGCAGCCGATTCCACTCGCCCACCACCCTCTGTGTGAAAAACTTCCCCCTAACATTTCCCCTGTACCTACCCCCCCAGCACCTTAAACCTGTGTCCTCTCGTAGCAGCCATTTCCACCCTGGGAAAAAGCCTCTGAGAGTCCACCCGATCTATGCCTCTCAACATCTTATACACCTCTATTAGGTCTCCACTCATCCTACGTCTCTCCAAGGAGAAAAGACCGAGCTCCCTCAGCCTATCCTCATAAGGCACGCCACTCAATCCAGGCAACATCCTTGTAAATCTCCTCTGCACCCTTTCAATCTTTTCCACATCCTTCCTGTAATGAGGCGACCAGAGCTGAGCACAGTACTCCAAGTGGGGTCTGACGAGGGTCTTATATAGCTGCATCATTATCCCCGGACTCCTAAACTCAATCCCTCGATTGATAAAGGCCAGCACACCATACGCCTTCTTAACCACCTCCTCCACCTGCGGGGCCGATGGTAGAGTCCTATGGACCCGGACCCCAAGGTCCTTCTGATCCTCTACCGTACTGAGAGTCTTTCCCTTTATATTGTACTCCTTCATCCCATTCGACCTGCCAAAATGGACCACTACGCATTTATCTGGGTTGAAGTCCATCTGCCACTTGTCCGCCCAGTCTTGCATCCTATCTATGTCCCTCTGTAACTTCTGACATCCCTCCAGACTATCCACAACCCCACCAACCTTCGTGTCGTCGGCAAACTTACCAACCCATCCCTCCACTTCCTCATCCAGATCATTTATGAAAATGACAAACAGCAAGGGTCCCAGAACAGATCCCTGGGGCACACCACTGGTGACTGACCTCTAATTAGAAAAAGACCCATCTATACACACTCTCTGCCTCCTTTGGGCAAGCCAGTTCTGGATCCACAGGGCAGCAGCCCCTTGGATCCCATGCCCTCTCACTTTTTCGAGAAGCCTTGCATGGGGGACCTTATCAAACGCCTTGCTAAAATCCATATAAACCACATCCACCGTTTTCCCTTCGTCAATGTGTTTAGTCACATTTTCGAAGAACTCCACCAGGCTCGTAAGGCACGATCTGCCTGTGACAAAGCCATGCTGAGTATTCTTGAGCATACTAAACCTCTCTAAATGCTCATAAATCTTGTCCCTCAGGATCTTCTCCATCAGCTTACCAACCACTGAGGTTAGACTCGCCGGTCGGTAATTTCCTGGGCTATCCCTATTGTTGTGTTGTGAGACTTCTTTCTATGAGCAAGAGCAGAGGAGTGGGATAGATCTTCCAGTAGAGGTATTTTGGATCAAATGGCTACACTGATTCATTCCAGCATTGCTTTCCCTGTTATCATGACTGATGACTGACTTGATTTGATTTATTGTTGTCACATGCATTAGTATACAGTGAAAAGTATTATTTCTTGCGCGCTACACAGACTAAGCATACCGTTCATAGAGTACACGGGAGAAGGAAAGGAGAGAGTGCAGAATGTAGTGTTACAGTCATAGCTAGGGTGTAGAGAAAGATCAACTTAATGGGAGGTAGATCCATTCAAAAGTCTGATGGCAGCAGGGAAGAAGCTGTTCTTGAGTTGGTTGGTACGTGCTCTCAGACTTGTATCTTTTTCCTGACGGAAGAAGGTGGAAGAGAGAATGTCCGGGGTGCGTGGGGTCCTTAATTATGCTGGCTGCTTTGACTAGACAGGGTGGATTCAGAAAGAATGTTCCTGATGACGGGGGAGTCCAGAACTAGGGGTCATAGTTTGAGGATAAGGGGTAAACCTTTTAGGACTGAGGTGAGGAGAAATTTCTTCACCCAGAGAGTGGTGAATTAGTACTGCAGCCTCACAGCTCCAGGGACCTGGGTTCAATTCTCGGCTTGGGTCACTGTCTGTGCAGTCTGCACGTTCTCCCCGTATCTGCGTGGGTTTCCTTCAGGTGCTCTGCTTTCAAAGAACAAAGAACAAAGAAAATTACAGCACAGGAACAGGCCCTTCAGCCCTCCAAGCCTGCACCGACCATGTTGCCCGACTGAACTAAAACCCCCTACCCTTCCGGGGACCATATCCCTCTATTCCCATCCTATTCATGTATTTGTCAAGACGCCCCTTAAAAGTCACTACTGTATCCGCTTCCACTACCTCCCCCCGGCAACGAGTTCCAAGCACCCACCACCCTCTGTGTAAAAAACCTGCCTCGTACATCTCCTTTAAACCTTGCCCCTCGCACCTTAAACCTGTGCCCCCCAGTAATTGACTCTTCCACCCTGGGAAAGAGCTTCTGTCTTTCCTCCCACAGTCCGAAAGACGTGCTGGTTAGGTGCATTGGCCATGCTAAATTCCCCCTCGGTGTGTCCAATGGTTCTCTGTTCAGTTCATGGAATCATTTGATGCGGAGAGAAAGTGATTTTCTTTGTGATTTTTGGTTTGGAATACAGGCCACACCAGGCATTGTGACTCAATGTGCAAACTCCTTCACAGTTTGGGATTCTTTAATCCCAATCTCATGCTGATCCAATTGTCACTTACGTAATTAGGTTTTCACTGTTACTAACAGTGAGAGTGCTTTGTTCTATGCTAGATTTTACAGGCTGTAAGTTTTCTTTAGCACAGTAGTCGGTTTGTTTGAATCCATGCTCACATTAATTAGGAGGGTCAATGGCAGTGCAATGCACTCACAACGTCAAAACTACCAATTTGGGTACATAAACTGGTAATTACTAACACAGTTCACAAAACCTTGGCAGTGTTAATGCTAGATAGAGACTAGAAGCAGGAGTAGGCCATTCGGCCCTTTGAGCCTGCTCCGCCATTCATTTTGATCATGGCTGATCATTTCAATATCCTGATCCCCCCTTCCCCCCATATCCCTTGATCCCCTTAGCACCAAGAGCTATATCTAATTTCTTCTTGAAATCACATATTTTGGCCTCAGCTACTTTCTGTGGTAGTGAATTCCACACATTCACCACCCTCTGGGTGAAGAAATTTCTCCTCACCTCAGTCCTCAAAGATTTATCCCTTATCCTCAAATTATGACCCCTAGTTCTGGACTCCCCCCACCATCAGGAACATTCTTTCTGAATCCACCCTGTCTAGTCCTGTTAGAATTTTATAAGTTTCTATGAATATAATCCTAACCGACTTAGTCTCTCCTCATATGACAGATCTGCCATCCAAGGAATCAGCGTGGTAAACCTTCGCTGTACTCCCTCTATAGCAAGTACAAATGTTTCATAGACTTGGGGAATGAGGACGAGGGTTGGGTATCTGCAGTCCAACCAGTGACACCCATGTCCCACAAATGAATTTTAAAAACTCATAGAATCCTACAATGCAGAAGGAAGCTATTTGGCCCATTGAGTCTGCACTGATCACAATCCAACCCAGGCTTTATCCCCGTAATGCCATGCATTTACCCTAGCTAGTCCCCCTGATACAAAGGGGCAATTCAGCATGGCCAATCCACCTAACCTGCACATCTTTGGACTGTGGGGGGAAACTGGAGCACCCGGAGGAAACCCACGCAGACACAGAGAGAACGTGACCCCCCAGTTCTGGACTCCCCACCATCGGAAATATTCTTTCCAAATCCACCCTGTCTAGTCAAAGCAGCCAACATAATTAAGGATCCCACGCACCCCGGACATTCTCTCTTCCATCGGGAAAAAGATACGTGAGATCACGCACCAACGGACTGAAGAACAGCTTCTTCCCTGCTTTACTCCACACAGACAGTGACCCAAGCCAGGAATTGAACCCTGGCCCCTGACACGGTGAGGTAGCAGTGCTAACCACTGTGCCACCGTGCCGCTTCAAATCTCGAAGGGTTGGAGGTAGTGTACAAAGATGGAGAGGGCTGAGACCAATGCCTACAATTGAAAGCTAAAAGGGTGGGATTTTCTGATTCCACCCGAGGTCAACGGTCTGTCAAATTCTCCACCCCGCGAGCCAGGATTCCTGTGGCGGGCAGGACCAGAAAATGTACCCCAAGTACTTCACTAGAACGTAGCACAGTTGGAAAAAGATTGTGCCACGGCACATTGCCCACGCAGACGGCAGCAACATAAACCGCACTTGAATTAATTTGTGAATAGTTAACATGAAATGAAAAACAAATAAGGAGTAGTCGACAGAGACTGTGCAGCCATTCACGAGGTCCTTTCACTTTTCCCTTCAAGCACGCTGACGTTTCCCATTAGCCAATTGGAACTGACTTTGCTATTTCAGCATTGTTATCTCAGACCCATTCATTTGAGTCTCCCTTCCAGAAATGACCTTCCGTTGAACTCACGATTAGTCACTTAGAAAAATGCTAATTACCGCCTGCAACCTATGCTTATTTGTAGGTGCAACTGATGAGATATGGCAGCTACCACACCATCCTGTAAGCTATGTAAAGCTGCAGCTATTTATTGCTGCCTCTGTCATACGCCACCTCATGAAATTTTAAAAAAACTCGGAAGAATTGGAAAAAAAAAACAAAGTGAAGAAGGGACAAAAGGCCCACGCCACAAGGGAGTACTGGGAATTGTCGGATATCTTTACAGAACATAAAAGTTCAGTCTATCCCTGAAAACAGCTCAAGAACAGCTTCTTCCCTGCGGCCATCAGACTTTGAATGGACCTACCATATATCAAGTGGATCTTTCTCGACACCCTAGCTATGACTGTAACACGGGGCGGCATGGTGGCACAATGGTTAACACTGCTGCCTCATAGCGCCAGGGACCTGGGTTCAATTCCCTGCCTTGGGTGACTGTCTGTGCGGAGTTTGCACATTCTCTCCGTGTCTGCATGGGTTTCCTCCATGTGGTCTGGTTTCCTTCCACAGTCTGAAAGACGTGCTGGTTAGGTGCAGTGACCCGAACAGGCACTTCTCTCTCTCTCTCGCGCGCTCTCTCTCTCTCTCGCTCTCTCTCTCTCTCGCGCTCTCTCGCGCGCTCTCTCTCTCGCGCTCTCTCGCGCGCTCTCTCTCTCGCGCGCTCTCTCTCTCTCTCTCTCACGCTCTCTCTCTCTCTCTCTCGCTCTCTCTCTCTCTCACGCGCTCTCTCTCTCTCTCTCTAACGCTCTCTCTCTCTCTCGCTCTCTCTCTCTCGCGCGCTCTCTCTCTCGCAAAGAGGAATTTCACAGTAACTTCACTGCAGTGTTAAAGTAAACCTTACTTGTGACTAATAAATTAACTTTAAACACTATATTCTGCACCCTCTCCTTTCCAAACCAACCTGGATTGACTCTGTCTACACTCAATGCTGCCTCGGCAAAGCAGCCAGCATAATCAAGGACCCCACGTACCCCGGACATTCTTTCTTCCATTGGGAAAAAGATACACAAGACTGAGATCATGTTCCTGACGTCATGTATCAACCAACTCAAGAATAGCTTCTTCCCTGCTGCTGTCAGACGTTTGAATGGACCTACTTTGCATTAAGTTGATCTTTCTCTACACCCTGGCTATGACTGTAACACCACATTCTGCACTCTCTCGTTTCCTTCTGTATGAACGATATGTTTTGTCTGTACAGCGCGCAAGAAACAATACTTTTCACTGTATGTTAATATATGTGACAATAATAAATCAAATCAAAACCATGGACTCTGTGTTCGCGCCCTATGCGGGCTCGTGGGTTCGATTCCCGGCCTCGGGTCACTGTCTGTGTGGAGTCTGCACGTTCTCCCCGTGTCTGCGTGGGTTTCCTCCGGGTGCTCCGGTTTCCTCCCACAGTCCAAAGATGTGCGGGTTAGGTTGATTGGCCATGCTAAATTGACCCTAGTGTCGGGGGATTAGCAGGGTAAACGAATGGGGTTGCGAGGATTGGGCCTGGGTGGGATTGAGGTCAGTATGGACTTGATGGACCGAGTGGCCTCTTTCTGCACTGTAAGGATTCTAAGATTTGAAGGGCTTGTTTCTGTCCTTTAACACCTGTGGACATTTTATTATTCTGCCATGGAATGTGAGCAACTCTGGCTAGGCCAGCACTTGATGCCCATCCCTAATTGCCCTTGGGAAGGTGGTGGTGAGTTGCCTTCTTGGTCACAATGCTGTTAGGGAGGCAATACCTTGGCACTATGGCTCTCGGTGAGACAACTATTCATGGGGTTGGGGAGGCAGCAGCTACGGAGGACACAGCTCCCACAACCAGTGCCGTTGGGTCTTGGTCTTGTCCTGAGGGCCAATCTCCTCTCTTTCAGTGACAGCTACTTTCTCCTTTGTATTGTTAAGGGGAGAGATGGAGATCCGTTAATTTCATAGAATCCCTACCGTGCAGAAGGAGGCCATTCAGCCCATTGAGCCTGCACCGACCACAATCCCACCCAGGCCCTATCCCCATAACCCCATGCATTTACCCTAGCTAGAACCCCTGACATTTAGTCTCAATTTAGCATGGCCAATCCACCTAACCCGAACACCTTTTAGAACTGGGCGACACGGTGGCACAGTGGTTAGCACTACTGCTTCACAACGTTAGGGACTCGGGTTCAATTCCCGCTCGCGACACTGTCTGTGTGGAGTTTGCACATTCCCCCCGTGTCTGTGTGGGTTTCCTCCGGGTGCTCCAGTTTCCTCCCACAGTCCAATGATGTGCGGGTTAGGTGGATTGCCCAGGCTAAATTGCCCCTTAGTGTTGGTGTGTCTAACTAGGATAAGTGCATGGGGTTAGGGCCTGGGTGGGATTGTGGTCGATGCAGACTTGATGGGCTGGGTGGCCTCCTTCTGCACTGCAGGATTCGATGATTCTATAACTTAGTTGAGGAGAAATTTCTTCATCCAGAAGGTGATGAATGTGTGGAATTCACTACCACAGAAAGTAGTTGAGGTCTAAACATTGTGTGATTTCAAGAAGAAATTAGATATAGCTCTTGGGGCTAAAGGGATCAAGGGATATGGGGGGGGGGAAGGGGAGGATCAGGATATTGAATTTGATGATTGAGGCGCGTCTGATAAATAGACAAGGCTGATGTTGCCAGGAACAGAAGGCTTTTATTCGCTAAAAAGGAACGATGTGGAACAGACAATAAACAGAACGATACTGAGCATGAGGATCTCCCGACTGAGGCCGGAGGGGGAGGGCTGCAGCCTTTATACCCTGAGGGCGGAGCCTCCAGTTAAAGGTGCAGCCGAATTAAAGGTGTCAGGGAGTGTCTCATATACGAACAGTGGTGGCAACAATATATACAGCTCAACCGTGCCGAAGGCACGACAGTGGTTTACCACAATGGTCAGCCATAATCAAAATGAGTGGCGGAGCAGGCTTGAATGGCCTACTCCTGCTTCTATTTTTTATGTTTCTATATTGAACAGGGAAATGTGTTCGAGTGATTTCATGTGGTTGAGGGAGCAGCCAACACAAAATATCAGTTTCCAATCTAATCACTTTCATTCTGGTAAAATGGTACCGGGTAAGATCGAGCTTTGCCCGTACCACTCATGTAGCCACTACACAGTGGCAGGAGACGTTCTTCAATTCTCCTTCTGGGTTGGTAGGATTTTCAATTGTACGCTTTATACAATAATGCCTCCCCCGACTATTTATAATTTGCCAGTGGGTGGAGAATTCAACCATTACAAACCTGACTCCAGGACTCTGCTTCACAGATCTGATAGAATAGTCTTGCTATCAGGAAAGCTCAAACAGACTGAGGCTTCCTCAAGATTTAAAAAAATCTTTTTTGGAATGTGGGCGTCGCTGGCAAAAAGCCAGCAGTTATTGGCCATCCCTAGTTCCCTGAGGGCAGTTGAGAGCCTTTCACTAAATGTCTTGAAATTCAGTGGCTTGTGAGGCCAATTTAATTTATTCATTCCTGGGACATGGGTGTCGCTGGCTGGGACCAGCATTTATTGCCCATCCCTAGTTCCCCGAGTGCAGTTGAGACTCAACCACATTGCTGTGGCTCTGGAGTCACATGTAGGCCAGACCGGGTAAGGACGGCAGATTTCCTTCCCTAAAGGACATTAGTGAACCAGATGGGTTTTTCCGACAATCGGCAATGGTTTCATGGTCATCAGTAGATTCATAATTCCAGATAATTTTATTGAATTCAAATTCCACCAGCTGCCGTGGCGGGATTCGAATCCGGGTCCTCAGAACATTAGTTGAGTTTCTAGATAAATAGTCTAGCGATAGTACCACTAGGCCTGAAAGGGAGAAGAAATTTCAGAAGGCAGTTAAGAATCAACCACATTGCTGCGGCTCTGGAGACACGTGTAGGCCAGGCCAGGTAAGGAAGGCAGATTTCTTTCCTAAAAGGACATTAGTGAACCAGATGGGTCTTGTTTACGACAATTGATGATAGTTCCATGGTTGCATTATGGAGATTAGCTTTCAATTCCAAATTTATTAGTTGAATTTAAATTCCATCAGCTACCATGGTGGGATTTGAACCCATGTCCTCAGAGCATTTGGCAGCATGGTGGCACAGTGGTTAGCACTGCTGCCTCACAGCACCAGGGACCCGGGTTCAATTCCCGGCTTGAGTCACTGTCTGTGCAGAGTTTGCACATTCTCCCTATGTCCACATGGGTTTCCTCCGGGTGCTCCAGTTTCCTCCCATAGTACAAAGATGTGCAGGTTAGGTGGATTGGCCATGCTAAATTGCCCCTTAGTGTCAGGGGGATTAGCAGGGTAAATATGTGGGATTATGGGGATATAGTTCTTGGGCCTAAAAAATCAAGGGATATGGGAGGGAATGGAGGAACAGGATATTGAATTCGATGATCAAAATAAATGGCAGAGCAGCTCAAAGGGCCGAATGGCCTACTCCTGATTCTAGTTTCTATGTTTACAAGGCACAAGTCAGGAGTGTGATGGAATACTCCCCACTTGCCTGGATGGGTGCAGCTCCAACAACACTCAAGAAGCTCAAACACCATCCAGGGCAAAGCAGCCCGCTTGATTGGCACCACATCCACTCCCTCCACCACCGGCGCTCAGTAGCAGCAGTGTGTACAGTCTACAAGATGCACTGCAGCAATTCACCAAAGATCCTGAGACAGCACCTTCCAAACCCACGACCACTTCCATCTAGAAGGACAAGGGCAGCAGAAACATGGGAACACCACCACCTGCAAGTTCCCCTCCAAGCCACTCACCGTCCTAACTTGGAAATATATTAAAGTTTTATTTAGTTTATTTATTTATTAGTCACAGGTAGGCTTACATTAACACTGCAATGAAGTTACTGTGAAAATCCCCTAGTCGCCACACTCCGGCACCTGTTCGGGTACACTGAGGGAGAATTTAACACGGCTAATGCACCTAACCAGCACGTCTTTGGACTGTGGGAGGAAACCGGAGCACCTGGAGGAAACCCACACAGACATGGGGAGAATGTGCAAACTCCACACAGACACTGACCCAAGCCGGGAATTGAACTCAGGTACCTGGCGCTGTGAGGCAGCAGTGCTAACCACTGTGCCACCATGCCATCCCAAATATATCACTGGAATCCCCAGAATCCTGGAATTCCCTCCCTAACGGCATTATGGGTCAACCCACAGCACATGGACTGCAGCGGTTCAAGAAGGCAGCTCACCACCACCTTCTCAAGGGCAACTAGGGATGGGCAATAAATGCTGGCCTAGCCAGCGACGCCCATGTCCCACGAATGAATTTTTTAAAAAGTCTACTTGTGGCACTAATAAATAAACTTAAAACTTAAATCCTATGCAATGTAATCTGATCAAAACTGTGCAACAGTGGGAAACGAGGAGTTAATTATCCTGCACTATTACTTTCACAAGCCTAGATACACAACTTTGGATGTCCCAGTCTCAGTCGTGGGAGGTATTTGAAGAGCAAACTGATTGTGCCTGTTAGATTACAGGCATTATCTCGACTGATGTATTTTGGTGCTGATTGTGAGGTTGTAAATGCCAGGTGAAGGTTATCGGGAAAGCAAAGCTTTAATTGGGTAGAAAACGGAGGTTTAAAAGCAAACTCCTTGGCTCAATGCCAAGGAACGTTGGGATAACCTCAATAATTAGAGAATTTCACTGCCTGGAGTTAGGAGGAAAGTGGAAGAAAATTAAATGACGTGATTCATGTAGCTCTGACGTGAGAAATCTGAATCAAAAGCAGAAGGGCGGCATGGCAGCACAGTGGTTAGCACTGCTGCCTCACAGCACCAGGGACCTGGGTTCGATACCCAGCTTGGGTCACTGTCTGTGCGGAGACTGCACATTCTTCCTGTGTCTGCGTGGGTTTCCTCCCACAGTCTGAAAGACGTGCTGGTTAGGTGCATTGGTCATGCTAAATTCTCCCTAAGTGTACCCGAACAGGCGCCAGTCTGTCGCATCTAGGGGAATTTCACAGTAACTTCATTGCAGTGTTAGTGTAAGCATTACTTATGACTAATAAATAAATTTAACTTTGGAGAGGGTGCAGAGGAGGTTTACCAGGATGTTGCCTGGTATGGAGGGGAGATCCTATGAGGAGAGGCTGAGGGATTTGGGATTGTTTTCGCTGGAAAGGCGGCGGCTAAGAGGGGATCTTATTGAAACATATAAGATGATTAGAGGTTTAGATAGGGTGGATAGTGATAGCCTTTTTCCTCTGATGGAGAAATCCAGCACGAGGGGGCATGGCTTTAAATTGAGGGGGGGTAGTTATAGAACCGATGTCAGGGGTAGGTTCTTTACCCAGAGGGTGGTGAGGGATTGGAATGCCCTGCCAGCATCAGTAGTAAATGCGCCTAGTTTGGGGGCGTTTAAGAGATCCGTAGATAGGTTCATGGACGAAAAGAAATTGGTTTAGGTTGGAGGGTCACAGTTTTTTTTTTTAACTGGTCGGTGCAACATCGTGGGCCGAAGGGCCTGTTCTGCGCTGTAATGTTCTATGTTCTATGTTCTATGTTAACTTTAAATGCAGGCCAGGCAACTTAACATTTTCCTTTCAGATTTCCAGCATGATGATTTATTATTGTGGCATATATTGGGATACAGCGAAAAACATTGTTTCTTGCACGGTATAGAGACAGAGCATACCGTTCATAGAGTACATAGGAGAAAAGGAAAGGAGAGGGTGCAGAATGTAGTGTTACAGTCATAGCTAGGGTGCAGAGAAAGATCAACTTAATGCAAGGTAGGTCCATTCAAAAGTCTGATGGCAGCAGGGAAGAAGCTGTTCTTCAGTCAGTTGGTACGTGACCTCAGACTTTTGTATCTTTTTCCCGACGGAAGAAGGTGGAAGAGAGAATGTCTGGGGTGCATGGGGTCCTTAATTATGCTGGCTGCTTTGCCGAGGCAGTGGGAAGTGTAGATGGAGTCAATGGATGGGAGGCTGGTTTGCATGATGGACTGGGTTACGTTCACTATCTTTTGTAGTTTCTTGCGGTCTTGGGCAGAGCAGGAGCCATACCAAGCTGTGATACAACCAGAAAGGATGCTTTCTATGGTGCATTTGAGTGTTTAGTGTTAAACTCCAAAGATGTGCGGGTTAGGTTGATTGGCCATGTCAAATTGACCCGACTGTCAGGAGGATTAGCAAGGTAAATACCTGAGGTTATGGGATAGGGCCTGGGTGGGACTGTTGTCGGTGCAGACTCAATGGGCTGAATGGCCTCTTTCTGCACTGTAGGGATTCTATGATTTCACTTGCTACATTCTTTCCTTGGGTTTTGCAATGCGGCCAATCCAATTGACTGGGTTTTCCGTAGTTCTGTGTCTATACCTTGAGGAAGGTTCTGAAGGCAGACATCTTAAGGCAGTTTTCTCTTGGGTGGCGCAATGGTGATGGGCGACGCGGTGGCACAGTGGTTAGCACTGCTGCTCCACAGTGCCAGGGACCTGGGTTCGATTCCCAGCTTGGGTCACTGTCTGTGCGGAGTCTGCATGTTCTCCCCGTGTCTGCACGGGTTTCCTCCGGGTGCTCCGGTTTCCTCCCACAGTCTGAAAGACGTACTGGTTAGGTGCATTGGCCGTGCTAAATTCTCCTTCAGTGTACCCAAACAGGCACCGGTGGTGGGGGGAGTGAATGTTTGCGGGTGGGGTGCCGAGCAAAGATTTTAGAAATTAATTTATGGCATGTGGGCATTGCTGGCTAGGCCAACATTTACTGATGATCCTGAATTTCCCTTGAGAAGGTGATGGTGGGCTGCTTTTCTGAACTATTGCAGTCCATGTGGCTGCTAAGTTCTGGATGGTGTCAAGCTTCTTGAGTGTTGTTAGAGCTGCATCCATCCAGGCAAGTGGGGAGTATTCCATCACACTCCTGACTTGTGCCTTGTAGATGGTGGGCAGGCTTTGGGGAGTCAGGGGGTGAGTTACTTACCATAGAAATGCAAGCTTCTATCCTGCCCTTGTAGCCACAGTATTCATATGGCTGGCCCAGTTCAGTTTCTGGTTAACTCTCCGGATGTTGATATGGACAACACGGTGGCACAGTGGTTAGAACTGCTGCCTCACAGCGCCAGAGAGCTGGCTTCGATTCCCGGCTTGGATCACTGTCTGTATGGAGTTGCACGTTCTCCCCGTGTCAGCATGGGTTTCCTCCGGGTGCTCCGGATTTCCTCCCACAGTCCGAAAGATGTTCTGGTCAGGTGCATTGGCCATGCTAAATTCTCCCTCAGTGTACCTGAACAGGTGCAGGACTGTGGCAACTAGGGGAATTTCACTGTAACTTCATTGCAGTGTTAATGTAAACATTACTCATGACTAATAAATAATAAATTAACTTCAAACACCATATTCTGCACCTTTTCCTTTCCTTCTCTCCTATGAACTCAATGGTTGGGAGGCAAACCAAGCTCCCATCCATTGACTCTGTCTACACTTCCCGCTGCCTCGGCAAAGCAGCCAGCAAAATCAAAGACCCCACGTACCCCGGACATTCTCTCTTCCACCTTCTTCCATCGGGAAAAAGATACAAAAGTCTGAGGTCACGTACCGACCGACTCAAGAACGGCTTCTTCCCTGCTGCCGTCAGACTTTTGAATGGACCTACCTCACATTAAGTTGATCTTTCTCTACACCCTAGCTATGACTGTAACACTACATTCTGCACCCTCTCCTTTCCTTCTCTATGAACGGTATGCTTTGTCTGTATAGCGCGCAAGAAACAATACTTTTCACTGTCTGCTAATACATGTGACAATAATAAATCAAATCAAATCTGTCTCTGAAAAATAAAGCAAATTGGGACTAAATGGTGAAACATTTCTGCATTCACCAGGTCTGGTATATCCGACGGTGTGGGATTACAATCTCAGGAATGAAAGTGCTTGTCAGAATGATGCTGCACATTTCTAGGTGGCACTGATGTGGGTTAAACCTTTCCATCAGCACCAGATGTGCTCCAAAACAATCTTATCTGTTTCATTGACAGGGTAGACATAGCAAAGATATTTCCACTGAACAGAAGGGGAAATGAAATCTATGGGGCCCTAAAGATAAGATAAGCACCAATAAATCCGGGAGAAACCTCTTTTACAGAGAACGGTTAGAGTGTGGAACACACACTGCCACCAACAGTAATCGAGCAAGTCACATCCATACATTCAAGGGGAACAGGAGGCCAAAAGGTCATAGGAAATGTTGGTGGGGTGAGAATTAGAGGATGGGAGGAGGCTTGCATGGGGCATAAACACCATGGGGGCATTTTCCCATCCTGCCCACCACGAGGATCATAGTGGGTGCGGGACGGACCATGCGAAGGTCTGTTGATCTCCGGCGGGATGTTCTGGGTTTGGGGTGAACATCTCCGGAAATTCCCGCCCACCAATGTGTACCAGTCGGGATTTGGGCGGCACGGCGGCACAGTGGGTTAGCACTGCTGCCTCACAGCGCCAGGGACCCGGGTTCGATTCCGGCCTCGGGTGACTGTCTGTGTGGAGTCTGCACGTTCGTCGGGCGGGTTTTTGTGGGTTTGGGGTGAATGTTTCCAAAACATCCTGCTCACCAGCTTGTACCAGTCAGGATGAATGGCTTGTGGCAGTCCTTTAACCCCTTTGGACGTCTTATTTTATTCTGCTGTGGAATGTGAGCAACTCAGTGGTAACTCTCCGGATGTTGATATGGGTTGCATAGTGGCACTATGTTAGAACTGCTGCCTCCCACACTCCAAAGATGTGCTGGTTAGGTGGATTGGCCATGCTAAATTGCCCCTTAGTGTCAGGGGACTGGCTAGGGTAAATGCATGGGGTTATGGGGACAGGCCTGGGTGGGATTGTGGTTGGTGCAGATTTGATGGGCCAAATGGCTTCCTTCTGCACTGTAGGGATTCTATGATTTGGAAGATCCAATGACGGTAATGCCATTGAATATCAAGATGGATAGATCCTCTCTTGTTAGAGATGGTCATTGCCTGTTCCGTGTGTGGCACAAATGTTATTCGCTACTTGCCAAGTCCTGATATTGTCCAGGTCTTGCTGCATTTGGACATGGACTGCTTCATTATGTGTGGAGTCGTAAATGGTGCTAAACATTGTGTCCCCTGACACTAAGGGGCAATCATCAGCGAACATCCCCACTTCTGACCCTATGATGGAAGGAAGGTCATTAAGGAAGCAGCGATGGGGAGGTGATGGCCTAGTGGTATTATCACTAGACTATTAATCCAGAAACTCAACTGATGTCCTGGGTACCCGGGTTCGAATCCCGCCACGGCGGATGGTGGAATTTGAATTCAATAAAAATATCTGGAATTAAGAATCTACTGATGACCATGAAACCATTGTCGGAAAAATTCATCTGGTTCACGGCTGTCCTTTAGGGAAGGAAATCTGCCGTCCTTACCTGGTCTGGCCTACATGTGACTCCAGAGCCACAGTAATGTGGTTGACTCTCAACTGCCCTCAGGCAACTAGGGATGGGCAATAAATGCTGGCCCAGCCAGTGACGCCCATGTCCCACGAATTAATTTTTTAAAAACTGAAGATGGTTGGGTCTAGGACACCACCCTAAGGAACTCCTGCAGTGATATCCTGGATCTCAGATGACTGATCTCCAATGACCCAGCCATCTTCCTTTGTGTCAATTATGACTCCAACCAGCGGAGAGGTGTCCCCCTCATTCTCATCCAGTTTTGGCTGCTTGAAAGCCATACTCTGTCAAATTCTGCCTTGGTGTCAAGGGCAGTCATTCTCATCTCACCCTTTAGGATCTAACATTGCAAAATAAAAATAATTAATCATACATGCTTGTTCAGTGCTATTCAATTGTTTTTAATTGGCATTACATTCTCAATGGCATTGAGTACAAGAACCAGGATGTCATGTTGCAGCCTTAAAGCATTTTGGTTAGGCCGTACTTGCGTTCAATTCTGGTCGCCACATTACAGGAAGGATGTGGAAGCTTTGGAGAGGGTGCAGAAGAGATCTACCAGGATACTGCCTGGATGAGCTATAAGGAGAGGCTGGACAAACTAGGGTTGTTTTCTCAGGAGCGGCCAAGGCAGAGGGGAGACCTGATAGAAATCTATAAAATTATGAGGGGCATAGATAAGGTTGACTGTCAGAATCTTTTTCCCAGAGTTGAAATGTCTAATACTAAGGGGCACGCACTTAAGGTGAAAGGGGAAAAGTTCAAAGGAGATGTGAGGGGTGAGTTTTTTACGCTGAGAGTGGAAGGTGTCTGGAACGCACTGCCAGGGGTTGTGTTGGAGGCAGATACAATGGGGGCATTTAAGGGACTTTGAGATAAGCACTTGAATATACAAGGAATGGAAGGATATGGACCATTGACTATGGTCAAGATCTTTTCCCAAAGGTGGGGGAGTCTAAAACTGGAGGGCGTAGGGTTACGGTGAGAGGGGAGAGATACAAAAGAGTCCAAAGGGGCAATCTTGTTACACAGAGGGTGGTGAGTGTCTGGAGCAAGCTGCCAGAGGTACAAAGAACAAAGAACAATACAGCACAGGAACAGGCCCTTTGGCCCTCCAAGCCCGTGCCGCCCCCTGGTCCAAACTAGACCATTCTTTTGTATCCCTCCATTCCCACTCCGTTCATGTGGCTATCTAGATAAGTCTTAAACGTTCCCAGTGTGTCCGCCTCCACCACCTTGCCTGGCAGCGCATTCCAGGACCCCACCACCCTCTGTGTAAAATACGTCCTTCTGATATCTGTGTTAAACCTCCCCCCCTCACCTTGAACCTATGACCCCTCGTGAACGTCACCACCGACCCGGGGAAAAGCTTCCCACCATTCACCCTATCTATGCCTTTCATAATTTTATACACAAATTTTATATACAGATAGTAGTTTTTATACACAGGTAGTAGTAGCGGTGGGAACAATTTTGTCTTTTAAAAAGCATTTAGACAGTTACATGGGTAAGATGGCTATAGAAGGATATGGTCCAAAAGCGGCCAATTGGGACTAGCTTAGTGGTTGAAAGAAAGGGCCGGCATGGACAAGTTGGGCCAAATGGCCTGTAGACCTCTATGACTCTATGACCAAGGGCAGGCAGAAGAGATTAGTTTAATTTGGCATCATGTTCGGCGCAACATTGTGGGCCGAAGGGCCTGTTCCTGTGCTGCACCGTTCTATGTTCTATGTTGTTCCTTCTTCTGCCCCCTCCAGAACTCCCAAACTTTTCTCAAGGATGAGTCTGTGTCAGTTTGTGGAACTCATAATCACATACAACAAGGACACAGACAGGGAAAAGGCCATCTGTTATGCAAAGCAAAACTTATCGGTTTATGCCGTTTCGCTGCTCCCCCTGCCTTGGACAATTGGTTGCGCCGTAGCGGAAGCAGTCCAGGGGAGATTTCTGAAGCAGCTAATCCGCAACTTATCCCCAAGCCATTGACTAACCTCCAGGGCATCTGGCACACCCAAAAGTACCTGCGCGTTCTTCCAAAACATTTGAACATAATCTACCCACGAGAAAGAGGCGAAGTTTATGAGGCATACTTCCACCTTACTCCTGAATAAGGGTTTTAAAAAATATATAAGACAGCGAAAGGAGAGAGTCACACTATGTTGCAAAACCTTTAGGGTGCAGCAATGGAAATTATATGTCAACAACTCCACATCAACAATACCTTCCACACAACAATGAAATGAAGGACCTGTTATACTGGTTATTTGATGAGGAGGCATATTGGGGATTAGCAATCAAGCAAGTCAATTGGAGAACATTAGGAACACAGAAAGATAAAGTGTTAAAATAAAATAGGGGAGGCAATGGCATAGCGGTATTGTCACTGGACTAGGAGAGGCCAGAACTAGTTGCCAAACCCTTGAGATGAGGACTAATCAATCCAATATATTCATATTCATTCGTGGGACATGGGCGTCGCTGGCTGGCCAGCATTTATTGCCCATCCCTAGTTGCCCTTGGAGGGCAGTTGAGAGTCAACCACATTGCTGTGGCTCTGGAGTCACATGTAGACCAGACCGGGTAAGGACGGCAGATTTCCTTCCCTAAAGGACATTAGTGAGCCAGATGGGTTTTTCCAACAATGGTTTCATGGTCGTCAGTAGATTCTTAATTCCAGATATTTTTTATTGAGTTCAAATTCCACCATCTGCCGTAGCGGGATCCAAACCCGTGTCCCCAGAACATTAGCTGAGTTTCTGGGATTAATAGTCCAGCAATAATACCCCTAGGCTATCCCCCTTCCCAATAAGGAATTCAGGAGACAGTGGCGTAGTGGTATTGTCACTGGACTAGTAGTCCAGAGACCCAGGGTAATGCTCTGGGGATCCAAGTTCGAATCCTACACCCGCAAGTGTTAAAATTTGAATTCAATAAAAACCTGGGATTAAAAGATGACCATGAAGCCATTGTTGGAAAAACCCATCTGGTTCACTAATGCCCTTTAGGGAAGGAAATCTACCGTCCTTACCTGGTCTGGTCTACCTGTGATGCCAGATCCACAGCAATATGGTTGACTCTTAAATGCCCTCTGAAATAGACGAGCAAACCAGTCAGTTCAAAGGATGGGCAATAAATGCTAGCCCAGCCAGTGACGCCCACATTCCCCTGAAAAATAGGGGAAAGAAATC